>NC_032021.1:1329934-1501463 GCF_001865875.1 Lupinus angustifolius | reverse complement strand
GTGTAAACCTACTCTCATAGACCCCATTAGATGAGAGTCTTGTGCACTGTGGTGCCCTTTTTAAATGGTCTAAAATAAGTTACTGGTTCTTGTTTATTATTATTTTCAGGATGAACTTCTTGAGTAACATTCTCAGGGAAGAAGGTGGATTTGATTACAAGAAAGCAATTGTAGATTCGATTGTTATTCTTATTAGAGACATCCCTGATGCAAAGGAAAGTGGTCTGCTTCATCTCTGTGAATTCATTGAAGATTGTGAATTCACTTATTTGTCCACACAGGTATTTTTTTTGTTTTGTTCTCTTTCATTTACTGTGTGTGCCTTGGAATTTTATCCTTTTGTTGTTAATCATTTTCCCCCCTTGTACCTTAGATACTACACTTCCTGGGAGTTGAAGGGCCAAAAACATCAGACCCCAGCAAATTTATTCGTTATATTTATAACAGAGTGCATCTTGAGAATGCAACTGTTAGGGCTAGTGCTGTGAGCACACTAGCAAAGTTTGGTGCTGCAGTTGATGAATTGAAGGTGCTACTTGCCTGTATTTATTTGTTTTTTCTTTTAGATTGTTTGAAGATTTTTTGGGGTGATATTTGGTATTAACTTAAAATCTCATAATTACTCTTTTCAGCCTCGCATATTTGTTCTCCTAAGACGATGTCTTTTTGACAATGATGATGAGGTAAATTTCTGTCATATCTTATGAGTTATGAGCATCTCTATAATTATGCGGCTTATGAGATCAACAAATTATGGGACCCTGGAGTGTGTAAAACTGATACCTGCTCTGATTTGTATTTTTGGATGAATTTGATTTCTTCCCAGGTTCGTGATAGGGCAACACTTTATCTGAACACACTTGGAGGCGATGGTTCAGTTGTCGAGAGTGATAAAGATGTGAAAGATTTCCTCTTTGGTTCATTTGAAATCCCACTTGTCAATCTAGAGACTAGTTTGAAAAATTATGTAAGTCATCTCCATTTTATTGCCTCTCATTAGTTAAGGCTGTATCTCATTCTTTTTATGTGAATCTAGGAGCCTTCAGAAGAGGCTTTTGACATTATTTCGGTGCCCAAGGAGGTCAAGTCTCAGCCTCTTTTAGAGAAGAAAACCCAAGGTAAAAAGCCAACTGGTTTGGGTGCTCCTCCTAGTGGCCCCTCATCTACTGCAGATGCATATGAAAGGCTGCTGCTGTCCATTCCTGAGTTTACAAGCTTTGGAAAGCTTTTTAAGGTGCTTTCATTCAAACCTTCTTTCACAATTCTATAAAAATTTCTTTCTATTTCTAGTGGATGATATGCATTTTGATGTTAATTTCTTACCAGTCCTCAGCACCTGTGGAGCTTACTGAAGCAGAGACAGAATATGCAGTCAATGTTGTTAAACACATTTTTGATAGGCATGTTGTGTTTCAGTACAACTGCACAAACACAATACCAGAACAATTATTGGAAGATGTAAGGAATAATATACCTTACAATTTCAAACTACAATCCAACTTCAGGATTTCTATATGATTTTTCCCCATATTTCAGGTTATTGTAATTGTGGATGCATCAGAAGCAGAGGAATTTTCTGAGGTTTTCGCCAAGCCTCTCAGAGCTCTTCCTTATGATTCACCCGGACAGACTTTTGTGGCTTTTGAGAAGTCCGAGGGCTTGCCAACAGCTGGGAAATTTTCTAACACACTGAAATTTATTGTTAAGGAGGTACTTGTCCTCATTATGCTTGTGAAACTTGATGGTTGTTCTTTGTCCCAGATTCTAATAAATACTGTGCTGTGCATATTTCAAACTCCAAGCTTATTTTGTTCTTTTCCGGAGGGGGAATTTGTTCTAAATAAAACCTATATTATTTGTGTGGAAATCTCATCTCAGCTTCATTAATTTGATATTGCCCAGGTTGACCCAACCACTGGCGAGGCAGATGATGACGGTGTTGAAGATGAATACCAGCTTGAGGATCTGGAGGTTGTTGCAGCAGATTACATATTGAAAGTGGGGGTGTCTAATTTCAGGAACGCGTGGGAAAGTATGGGCCCTGATTCTGAACGAGTGGATGAATATGGTCTCGGCCCAAGGGAGAGCTTGGCTGAAGCTGTAAATACAGTCATCAACCTTCTTGGATTGCAGCCTTGTGAGGTAAGCCAACGTATCAGTTGCTGCTTTGGTAAATGTTTCTCATGCAACCCATTTATTAAAACTGCTTATGAGCTGTTTGCATTATTTTTGTTGCAATTTAAGGTAATAATGTTCAGTTTCTTAGTTCTGCCAAAAGACTGTTGTAATGTTGCTGTCTATTAAGATAGGATTACATTTTTTTATGTATAATTCATCAACCCTTATATTTCTATGTTGTTTTCTCTTACATAATCTTTTACACCTTTATATCCGTCTTTCTATCCTATCACGTCATCAATACCATATATCATCCTCTCTTCTAATCTTCTTCATCAATACCATATATCATCCTCTCTTCTAATCTCTTCTAATCTTCTTCATTGCAACATCCTTCGGACCGTCATCAATACCTTTATGACATTGTCTGGGCAGAATGCTTTCGTATGGATACGTGCAGACATAGAGATTCTTAGGTGCTTGGGGGTTAGGAGACTGTTTCTCCATGCACAGAGATCGAGCCCAAGTGATGAGAGTTAGATACTTAGATGCAAATACATTTGATGCATCTAAATGCTGTTGTATGCGCAGATAACCTAAGTTTAGAAGAGATTTTTAGGTCCTCATGGGAAGGCATTTCTGTTACTCCATGAGGCACTCAAGAATTCCTCAAATGAATACTGTATCTACCACCCACTGCCTGCTTATCATTTATTCACTGGTATATTCCGGGAGGATGATAACTTTCTCATAATTTTTATTTGTTCGCTATGTGCAGGGCACAGAAGTTGTTCCACCCAATTCAAGGTCACACACATGCTTAATGTCAGGTGTATTCATAGGGAATGTGAAGGTGCTTGTGCGGCTATCTTTTGGACTTGACGGTCCGAAGGATGTTGCAATGAAAC
Organism: Lupinus angustifolius; assembly: GCF_001865875.1. Taxonomy (NCBI): domain Eukaryota; kingdom Viridiplantae; phylum Streptophyta; class Magnoliopsida; order Fabales; family Fabaceae; genus Lupinus; species Lupinus angustifolius. The sequence continues at coordinate 1,498,437 of NC_032021.1, read as the reverse complement.
TGGCTGTCAGATCCGATGATGAAGCTGTCAGCGATGCCATTCATGAGATTGTGGCTAGTGGCTAGTTCTCCAAGTCATGAAATGTTGTGATTCAATTCAATCTTTTTTTCTATTGGAGTTAAAATAGGCACATAGATAGACGTGTGTAAAGAATTGTTAAACTGAATGCTTGAGCTTAGTTTACTGCCATTTATTTGTCCCTCAATGCTTCGGGGTTATTGGAGCAAACTTCCATGCTCTTGATTATACTGTTTTTTTGGTAGCAAATGTAATATGAATTTTGAAGATTTTGCCATAATATTTGTTTCATCAATGAACTGGATATTTGTTTAACAATTGTTTCGTCCAAAAATTACGTCTCTTGTTTTGGGATTTAGATAAATTAGTTGTTACAACTTTTTGGTTACTTCTACTCATATTTAACGAACGAACGCTAAAGTTGAAGAAATGGTTGGAAAGTGTTGAACTGGCAACTGTTCATTTCACTAAACCCTTGGCCCCAATTCTGTTCATTTCTTTCCACATAGGATTCATTTTCTTCACTGTTCAACACCATAATCCTCAACCTGTGGTGTCACCCTTATCACCAAAAACTAATTGATATTTATATTCTTATAATTTTTTCCCATTCTCGATATGTTTCATCTTTTTATTATCTTTTTCTTCCTTTCATATCTTATCACCAATCATTTTTTATTGTAATTTTCTACCTTCTTCAAAACTAAAATGAGGTAGCTATTACCAGAGTGTTTTTACCAAAGATTTTGTTCATACATACTACAATTTTGAAGCCTTAACACACACCATCCTTAAAATATCGAGTCATCTACAAACTAAGTGGAGCATAGTTAGACGAAAATTATTTCCAGCTTGTTTTAAAACTGTAATTTTAATAAACATTGTCCGTGAAATAGTTCTCTGATGTTCAAACTTTGAGTCCATCTTTGGTTTAGAACTATTTTTGCGTGGTCCTATTTTTTTCGTCTTTTAATTTTGTTATTGAGATGATCTTTCTTGAAGAACAACAAAATATTTAATTCAGTCAGCTATGTACAGATCAAAATTTCGAGAATATAGATGATTAAATGGAAAAAAAAGGTATTGTTTTAAACAATCACAAACTAAAACCGTATACCAATAAATCGTTAGTCTAATTGTGTAAGTTCCACTAAATTTTCAAAATAAACAAAATGTTCAGGTTCGATTCCTGGAAACGATAATTGTTGGAAGAGAGACATGAACGGTATATCATATGAATGGCTAACCTTGTGCGGAAAATAAAAGGCACGTGAATACATACATGATGCCAGAGAGTGGGTCATTGATGTCAGTTTGGGGTTGCAAGCTGTCACCATCTGCTTTAATAAATAATAAATAACCAATCCATGAACACCACTATCAAGAACTCAGAATTGAAGTTTCATAATTACCTTACCTGACAACTCATGCATTATTCCCTGGTAGTTACAAGGCATTTCCTTCTCTTGCAAGAAGAACATGCTCTGGTGAAGCATGCTTTCAGTAAGGGGAAAGAATCATATATAGGCTCCTTCAATCTTACCAAGAATGAAACAAATTTTCCAATGATTTTTTGTGAAGTTCACTTATGGGTGGCGGTGACCTCCGCAATCGCATCACCTCATAATTATGGTGTGTCATTGAATCAGAATGATGCAGTCATATCAAGACTCAACGCGATACATCAAATTCAAAATCATTTTTTAATCACAAAATTTCACACCGGACAGCCGCAATGACCATAATCATGGATGGATAGTTTTTTTAAAAGAGTGACACAGATTGATAAAATTGATACATGGTGAGATACATATTTACAGTCCTCATCTCTTCCCAGTTCCAATGTAACTGCAATACAACAAAATGGTGCCAAGACCTAACAGGAAGTAACTACACCTTATATGATATGGACAAAAGCTGAATGGCTAGTTACTTGTTTGTAACATACTGAAAATCATAGGAACAAAAAATTTGATATCTTCATAGTGGTATGAACAAATTAATTACAAACAATCATCTCCATTTTGATATTTCTGCAGGTTCTGCATGCTTTGATGGATATGGATCTTTACTGTAAATATTTGCATGAGAAGGCACCGGATCTTTTTCTCTCATTGTTCGAAGATCCTATTCATTAAGTTACAGATTTTAAGTTAGTCCTTTAAAGAAGCTGAAGGTACATTTAGTTTCAAATTTATTTGCATTACTATGCTTAGCAAGAATGTACTATCTTTATAAGAGTATGGCTGAAGGGTAGGGCTTACAGAACGAAAGGGAAAATCATCTGCTTCAAGCATATGGACAATTTGTCCCATCTTTGGTCGCTTAATAACATCCAAATCTACACAGCGCAGACAAACCAGTAAAGCTCGCTTCAGAGATCTTGGAGAGGGTTGGACCTCGATTAAAGGATCAACTAGCTCATCACCACGACGACTTGCAACCATTCCCTTAAACCAATCAACTAAATTCATCTGAAGCATATAAAACACAAGCAGACATTAGAATCCATGGTGTTCATGGAAAGCACTAATCAAAACCATGACGAAACACAGAATCACCTCTCCGGGTGGTTTAGAATAATCAATAGGGTTTCTTCCTGTAATTATCTCCATAAGTAGAACTCCAAAGCTATATACATCACTGCGCTCATTAAGCATACCTGTACTTGCATACTCAGGTGAAACATATCTGCAGAACATCAGTGGTAAGTAATAACACTGGTAATTATCATCCACCGTGATATAAGAATACAAGTTATAGAATAACTAATTACCCAAATGTTCCCATTACACGCGTAGTCACGTGGGTTTTCTCAGATCCTAAGAGCTTGGCAAGCCCAAAATCAGATACCTTGGCATTCCATTTTTTGTCTAAAAGAATGTTGCTGGATTTTATATCTCGGTGCACAACTTTGGGTTCTAGACCTTCGTGCAAATAGGCTAGCCTGTTTCATAATCTAGAAACATTATTCTCGTGAAAGAACCAACCATGAAGAAATATCATTGTACATAGACATCTTGCTTAAGGAGCATATATTATAAATTTAAAGAAAATTAACGTGATCCTTAGCAGGGGCAGGAAACTCAATAAATATAAACTTCTCAGTAACATAGTAGACAGGAAAGTCAATAAAACACACCCTTTTGCAGTGCTAACGGCAATCCTCATTCGAATGTCCCAAGTCAAGGGGCTGATTGATCCTACATCGCCATGTAGCCACTGCTCCAAATTTCCATTGTCAACATATTCATAAACAAGCATCCTGAATGATCAGCAAAGGTGCCATTAATAGGATTCTCGTTGTATGAAAGACCTTAAATCAAAAGAACAACACTCGTGCAGTAATTACCTTTTAACACCTTCTGCACAATATCCTACTAAGCGAACCAAATTCTTGTGCCTAACTTTCCCAATGGCTTCAACCTCCACCTTAAACTCCTTCTCAGCTTGACCCCTAGTCATGGTACAATAATACACATGAATTTTTTATATAACAATGGTGGTGGTGGTAGGGTGAAATAGAGTTTACACTTTACAGTAACACAACAAACTATTGTTGGGTCGCATAACTTGCATTATTTTAGGAAAGTTGACTTAAAAATTGCAAAGTTGCAAACAACCATTTTGCACGTTGCTATGACAAAATTTAATATGGAAATATCAAGTATTTGGTTAAAAAAAACTTACAGTAACTCTGAAGCATCGATGCATATAAATTGTTCAATGTGCATTACACCATGTACCACATTCCTTACATTCTGCAGTTATTGTTTGGAGTAAAATGTAGTAGCTATCATTATTTATGAGTAATTCTGTTCTCTAAAATATGGTAATTTCTTTACAAAGTAATGTTACAAATCCCGAAACCCATATATCATATAACACGTATTAGTTAGTGCTACTTGTTGGATCAAGACAAAGTAATGCGCTTTTCAGTTTTTTTAAACTAGTTCTGTCGGGAACAAGCTAAAAATAACTTACTTAAACAAAGACAAAGTTAATACAGCAAATAACACTAATACGAATAAAATATCCATAAAGTTAAAGTTAAGAGAAAAGTAACATTATGGCATTACCCAGGTCAAAGAAGATAAAAAGCATAGTAGAAGAAGAAAAACAAAGTGATCACTTTTCTCAAAACAAATTGGATACGAACAAGAAGTTGATATAGTGGGAGTGACACTTGTTGGTAGGGAGTCACACTTCTAAAAGAGATTAGTTTTTCGCCGGTAAGGGCCTTGGTAGTATAAAAAAACTCGATTGGCACTGTTAAGAAATACTAATAACTTTCAGATTTAATAAGTTGCAACCCATTTCTTAGACATACAGAATAAATGGAACAAAGTGCATGAAATTTAGTAAACACTAAATCAGTGAGAAATTCAGGTATAAAATTAGAAAGAAAAAAGCTTTGAAAAGAACTAACGATAGATATATAACATACTTGTTGTTAAGAAGATTCTTAACAGCGACAACATGATTATCTTGCAGAACTCCTCTATACACAATTCCATAACCTCCTTCACCAATCACATTCTCTTGTGCAAACCCACGCGTTGCAAATTCCACTTCCTTCATACTATACCACTTCCCCCACCCTATATTCGGATCCTCCACCGACAACGACGACGTTTCACTTTGTCCCCCACATGACACGTCACTACTCTCTCCCTCACTCTTCTTCTCCATCTCAACCTTTATCTCCGATATCTCGTTCTTCTTTGGCTCAACGTCTTCGATCTCAACGAGTTGCTTTTGTTCAATAAGATCCGTTGGTTTGTGCTTAACGTCGTTGATCTCGACGGAGACCAGAGGGATTGTGCCGGAGCTGTGATTCTTCTTGAGTAGCATTCGGCGAAAGCAGAGGAAGATGAGGAGTAGTAGAATTATCACTGCTATAGAGAACACTATGAGTATTAAGATAGAGAGTTTGAAGCCGAGAAATGAGGTTTTGTTTGCCATCTCCGGTAGATGGCCGCCGCTGGAGGCCGTCATTGTAAGGAGGAAGAGGGAGGCGCGTGAGGAATGTTGGTTTAGAGGGTTTGATAGAAGAGGGAAATGAAGTGATGTGAGGAAGCATTGGAAATAAAAATGAAGGAGTGGGGTCTCAACGGATAAAAGTGTTGTAAAGACAAAGGAAAGCGACGAGAGTGGTGTTGTTTTCTTTCTTCGTTTGGCCTAGTAGGTAGGGCTCTGTTATTTACCTAAATGCCACTCTCACCACTGCTCGAGAGTTCGAACTATCTAGTATGTCCCAAATCATATATCAAATTAATGAAAACATATTATATTAATTAAAAAATTATATATTTCTTTTTCTCCTATTATTCCTTCATTTTCATTAGTTTAATACATAGTTAGAGACATTGTAACCTTATATGGAGAGTTGACCAACCGGGAGAAGATTAGAACATCACCATGCATTATTGGGTTCTTATTCAATTAACCATATTATTCACTCTCAAATTCTCTTATTTCTTAATAATACTCTTCAAATAAGAATATTCTTATCTCTATTCTTATAATAAAATATGGATTCTAAACTATTTGTTATAATAAAAAATTAAAGAAAGTGTGAGTAGTTTGTCTGACCCAAATAAAAATAAAATTTATCATTACGGAAAAAACTAAATATTATTATAATTTATTGACATTTACAATAAATTATAAAATAATGTTAAATAAGAATTGAATTGATGTCATGGAAAGAAGATGTTGTTAGAGTATCTTTTATGAGGCTATTAAGTCAAGAACATTATAATATAGTATTAGCTATGGATTTTTTGGTACCAATAATCAAACTCATACCTTTATTTAAGTGGAAATTTACATCTATCACCTCAACCAACCACCTACTACACGCTAACAAGAAATTTAAATATTTTTTGTTCTCACTTGTAAGATAGCAATTGAGTTTTACCTACAATTCCACCAACCAGTAATAATTTAATGAAAGTTTATTGTTGTATACATTGGAAAATGGACACATGGACATTTCAGGTATCTCGATTAATTTATTAACAGCATTGTGAAGGTAAAAAACAAATGAATACTCGATATAAGACAAAGATAGGGTTGAATAATTTTTATTCCATGTTTTAGTATTGTGGACTTTAAATTCGAACCATTAAATACTTCTTTTGAAGATAATGACCCATTATCATAAACTCATACCTGTATATATATAGTATTTATATGTGTATGTGTTAAACTGACTGGATTGTGATCCAACGTGAATGTGATTATCAGACTCAACGTAACTAATCACCAAACGATTTCTTAAGAAAAGCAACATTCCAGTGTTTGACAAGTAATTTCACCAACTACTTCAGTATTTATAGTTACTTTTAATGGCATGATAACACAAGTGGTTTTTGGATTTGGTCTATTTACTAACTAATGTATGTGATTAGTATGGGAATATGACATTTAGTTTTTTTTGAAGGGTCCAACAAGGAAGGTTAATATTATAATAGAGATTTGTTGTCTTAAATCGTGCTCGAAATAAATGAGCGAAATAATTGTGTCTGTGCCAGAAAGATATGCTATAATTAATTTGCAGCTATGCAGATTGGGCAAATAATTTAATTGTGTGGGGCTCCAAAGGAATTAGAGCATGTGAATGGGGCAGCTCAAAGAACGTGAAGTATAATCTACCACCCGCTGGGTTATTGAATGTTATCAGGGAAATTGCACTACCTCTTCGATCTTATTTTCAAAATAATTCAAATGATAAAAAACAAATATATTACACCCTCTATTTCTTTTAAATTGTCTCTACATGGAAGAAATTTGCTCCTTTTTATTTGTGTTCTATAAAATTAAGGCAATATTAAAACTCCACTCCAAAGCAGTTATTAAGTGAGATAATAAGTGAAATGTAATCATTATAATAATTAGATTTTGAAAAATATAAATTACATATATTTAATAATATAAATATGACTTAGATTCTTAATATATGTATCAAAATAATTAAAAACTAAATCAGCTTCAAAAAACAATAAGACTTATTTATATATTTTGCATAAAATTTATCATTCTATGACACCTCAAAGAAAATTAGTTTATCATTCAAGGAATAGGTTTCGTTTTAAGATATTAGTTTATCATTCAAGGAATAGGTCTGATTTTAAGATATTTTAGACATAGAATAAAAACCAATGCCATTAATTTATTTAAAATTATAACAATCTCAAACTTTAGCACAAAAGCTTAGATACTAATTTATTATTTATTTATATATATATATATATATCCAAATTTTTAAAAATATTTTTTCGAAAATAGAAATTTCCCCAAAATAGCATCAACCAACAAATTCTTCATTCACCCTTAAAGGCTTCATAGAATAGTAAAAAACTGATCCCTTGGAATTCATGAGCCCATGCTTGCGCCCCCACAAAAATTGGGCCAAGACAGGCCCCCAAAGGGAACCGAAGACGGAAGGTTCCTTTAGAGTAAGAGGGGCTTCAGAATCATTTCATGATTTATAGTCTTTCATTTTTCTTCGAAACTCAACTCATAATAAATCTATGTCCAAGAGATCACAACTACCAAGAAAAGATATTTTATTTTGTCCCCTTGTCATAAAGTATATGTGCTCGTATACAAACCATGCTAGCCAATATTTTTGCATATATATATATAACCTTGCTAGCCAATAACCATTGCATACATGTTAGAATAATATCTAATAGAATATTTCTTCACTAACTTCTCTAATAATAGAGAAGAAAATTGTCCATACGACAATAGTGCACAAACACTCTTCACTATAAATATATGATTTATCATTTATATATTAGTCATTATTGACTATAAAATAAAAAATAATATAAATTAGCAAAATATAATATAGTGAATATGTTAAAAGAATTAGACGATATAAAAAACTTTTAAATAAAAAATACATGTATATTAAGCTCATATAAAAATAACAAGGCACCGTGAATTTAAGATAATGGTTTTGGATAATTACTAATAATTTGACTTAGCTGCCACTAGGTAGGTCCATGCTATCTTCATTAATTCAATCTTCGCCAACTCTTAGCTTAGCCTTATCCATTCTCCTTGAAACAAACACATCATATATGAGACAAAATTGGATTAACACTTAATTTTCACCTAACCAACATGAATCTTGTTCTCATACATGCTTTACTTTCTTTTATCGAGGAACACTTAGTTTAGCAAACAAAAAATTAAGATGGCGAAGTATCAGCACTCCCATGCAATAACGAACCGAATAATTATATAGAATGAAAAAAATGAATGCATACAAATACAAATACTTATATTTACATATAATAAATATAGGATAACAAAAATGACTAACGAGATTTATTCACATTCTAATGGGTCCATCTTTGATTTCATATAGTAAAAGACCAGATAAGATAACCTTAATATTATTTTTCTTGGATGAAGTAAAAACATATCTTAATATTAAGACAGTTCATCTTCTAATTGACAATATGTACTACTTCATGTGTTATAAATTATGATTAATTTAAAAGAATGTGTTATTGGTGATAAAAATATGAAAAAGTAGCAAATACTTATTATAAAATGCTATCTATCCCAATCTTCCTTATCAATCCCAACCCCTTTCCCATTCTTAGAGACATTTCCATTTAGCCCAAAACAATATAAGCCTAAACTTATACATAAAAAAGTAAAAAGAAAAAACAAACACCTATACAAATAGATAAAACCAAAACATTAGAATGATTATCATGATGACAAAATTTTAAATTATCTATTTCACTTCCGTAGCTCTTTCTCTCTCATGTCGCCAATTTTGTCAAACTTCTTCTCAATGACACTTTATCCGGTTGTGATGATATTTTCATGCCATTTTCAATATATAGAATTTTGTAAATGTGAAACATGACGAATAAAGTCAAAAATATTTCTTTTGGATTCTCAAAATAATTTTTTTATACATTCTAAGTATAACATGATTTTCAAAGGAAAATATACAACAAATATTTTTTATTTGAAATTACCAGTTTTTATTCCAAAAAATTAAATTTTGATTATGAGATTTAGATATAAGTTTTTGTTATGTAACACTATGAGTTATTCAATGGATTTTTTCCCAATATGATTGGGTAGAGTTAGAGAATAGAGAAAAAAATGAGAGAGAAGTAGAGGAGAAATGAGAAATTTCTCCCATTTGGTTTAGATGGGAGAAAGAAGGGAGAGGAAAAAAAAGCGGGTGGAACCACAAATTTTGTTCCTCCCCACTTATGAGGAGAAAGTGAGAAGAGAAATATAGAATTTACTCGGACTATATCACAAATCACATCAATTGAAAATGTTAATTAAAATTATAATAAAATTTATAATTTTTAATTATAACATTTATTTTTAATTAATAATAAAACAACATTTTCTGTATATTTTCTTTATTTTAGAGACATTTTTTTAATTTGAACAACACCATCATCACTTTTCTTCTTATTTTGTATCCAACCAAACAAAAGAAAAATAGAAGAAAATGTTTTTTCTACTCATTTTCTTTCATTCTTTTTTCATACCAAACATCACCAAAATCTACTATATTTCTTTTCTTTTTCTTTCTCACATATTTCTCTCTCTTATTTTCTCTTATCAACCAAACAAAGCAGTGTGAAAAATTCTTTCATATTATGTTAATATTACAAATTGGATTTCAGATAGAATAATGTTTTTTTGGCTATAAAATTATTTCCCCATGTGAATCACTTGTTTGAATATATAGTTTTTTACATCTTATAAATATATCAATTACCCAATTAAAGTATAATCAAGTACACATATCTTTGTTATTTGTGATTTTTAAGAGGTTAGAACTCCAATGTCATGCTTAAAAGGAGGGCATGAAAAATAAGATGAGAACCACATTGTCGAACTCGGGCCTTATTATTACTCTATATATATGAGTGCATGCCACGTATCTAGAATTTCCATAGGTGGAAATTATCCAATCCTCTTTTTACGCATAAAATGCCTGAAAAATAAAATTAGAATATATGTAGTAAACTATATCTCTCTAAACCAAGTTCCATAACAACAGAAAGCATCGAAAATCAATAATTTCCATTTCCTTTGAATTGAATCCAATTTGAGCCACAAATGAATCACACCTCCACCGTTCCCAAGAAGAGGCCGCGTACCGCCGCTTCCCGCCATTCCTCCACCAACTCCGACATATCCCTCAACAAACTCTCCCCTATCCGTAACCCTCCCTCTCCCACCGCCGGTGGCGCCGCCGCGCTAATTTTCAACGACGCTTCTACAGCAGATGTCATCCTCCGCCTTTTCATTGACGCCGTCTCCTCCGTCGACCCCGTCTCAATCTCCGACCTTCATGTGTACCTCCACTCCAATGTCCTCCACCGCTCCAAATACTTCTCCGCCTTATTATCCGACCGATGGATACGCCACGTCAACCCTCCCCCGCCACGGGAACACTCCTCCTCCTCTGCCTCCGACGACGGCAATAAATTGTTCCGTCTGAATCTAGGAGTTCCATCAACTCCTGGTTCCCTTCAATCTCATCTCACAGTTCTAGAACTTCTCTACACCAACGATTTCGCCACCACAATCGATAGCGCATCCACCGCGCTGGATCTACTACCCGTCGCGCTAGAGCTCCTCTTTGAGGATTGCGTTCGTTCCTGTGTAGGGTTTCTAGAAGCAGTGCCTTGGACTGAAGAGGAAGAGAAGAGAGTGTTAAACTTGATCCCTTTCCTAAGCGAAGATGAATCTAAATATCTTCTCGCTAGGGTTTCCCCCGTCGGTGAATATTCATGTGAAGTGATGCTGGAAGGTTTGATTTCTTCCGCATTGAACAATTACCAGAACACTGCGTTTGTGAAGGCTTTCGTGGCGAAGATTCTGAGGGATTGTTCGTCTAGAGAATCGGCGAAGAGAGTGTTGGAGAAGGCGTTTAGGACAAGCTTGAAGACAGTGAAGGAGTCTCTGGAAGATTACTCTAGCCCTGTTTGCAGAGGGGATCATAATGAAACTGAGGCAATTCAGAGGTTGAATCTGCATAAGGCTTCGACGAATGGGAAGCACCTTCTGTGGTTGATTGAGAGAATGATTGAGCTGAGGGTGGCTGATGAAGCTGTGAAGGAATGGAGTGAGCAAGAGGCTTTTACTGTTGATTTGCAGAAGGCGTTTCACGATGATGCTTCGAGGAACATTGTGCCTGGTCTTCCTGCTGTCGTGCTTCGCTGTACCTGCAAACTTGCTAATGCTGTTAGTGTCGGCACTATTTTGGCTTCTAGACAGGTAATTATACCAAGCGGTATAGTTTCTGATGATCTATATTGAGTGTTTAGTGGATCCCATGTCTCTAGCAAGGCTTTGAATAGCAATCGTGGTTACAACTTACATCGTGTAGGAAATGCAGTTGATGTGGCTGCAATTGTGCCATCATGTGGTTGCAGACTGTAGAGACAGTTAAAACCACAACATTGCAGCCTTTAGTGCGGGTGTGGATCGTAATTTAAAACTTTGGTCTCTAGCTAATTTAATCGTTAAGCCTTATGCCATCTACTTGAATATGTTTGTATGGGTTTTTGTTTTGTTTATAATGATAGAATTGTGAGCTAGTTTGATGGATAGACTATTTGTTGCTTTTGTTCTCTGAATGTAGCTCTGGTTTACTTCCTAAAATGTTTCGTGTCTATGATAGGGATTGATGCATGAAAACAATCGACTAATTTTTTAAAGAATGAATAATTTTATAAATAGATGTTGAGTATGACTTGCTTAGTTGTGCGAAAAGCCATACAACTTCATGTAGTCTATTTTCCCTTTTCATAATGTTATATCAAGCTATTTGTTCATTTAAACCTCAAATAGGCTCGAGTCTAAGTTAAGGAAAATTTGGGAATGTTGATTCCCCCTCCTCCTTCCAACGAGGAAGTTGACACTAAGTTCTGCATATCTGGGAAGGTAATGCTGGCTGAAGGAAGAAAATACTTCATGGTCAATTAAAACAATGCAATTAATGGCGCACATGAGGTGCAAAAAGGGTTTAAGAACCTCTTGTTAGTCGAGGCCCTGCCCTATGAAGTGGTTTATGCCTTTAGCACCTTAGGCATACATAATAATCAGTTATTGCACTGTTGGTTTATGATTAAATTTTGTGAACTGGCGAATTAATGCATCATAGTCTATTTTCCCTTTTCACTGTTCAACTGTTTTCATTTTTCTATTGGTATTACCTTTCACCGGTGAGGCACACATGTTTTTGGCGCCTTCCTATTTAAGGCATTAAATAAACCCATGCATCCTTCAGCCTTCACCTTTGTCATATTGGTATTAGGTTTTACAACCCAACTTCATGTTCCCATTTGAGATTGATTTATAATTATGTCATTTGCATGCCATTCCACAGGTATTCTTTCTGAGTTTTCTAATATATGATCAGCCTTCTAATTGGTTATGCTATTATATTATTTGAAGTCTTGATTTTTTTCCATTTGAATGCTAGCATGTTGGTTCATCAGCCTTAAAAAGTCAATGCTGCCTGACATTCAGATCTAGTTTTTCAATTGAGTAAGCTAGTGTGTTCATGTCTGTTTTTTTGCTCCTCCAGGTGCGAAGGAAGCTCGTGGAAGATTGGCTTCCTGTTTTGGTTGTATGCAAAGACAATGTTTCACCAATATCACCCAGCAACAAATCGTTATATCTGGAGCTAGAAGAAACATTCTTGCGAATTATCTCCACATTGCCCATGTCTGATGCTCAGGAATTGTTGCCACGGTGCCTCAGCTTTTCAACCCGAAATGTCGATGATTGCCCTCACTTGGTAACAGCATTCAATACCTGGTTCCATCGTGCAGCCCAACCTCGGTTTCCTTTTGATCAATGAGAGATCTGTTCTATTGCTTCTTTTGTTGGTTAGCCTTTTGTCAATATTGTGCATATGTGCGAACTAATTCAATGCTCATAAAGTTAAATTGAATTAGACTGTCTTTTAGGACAATTAACAAGCCAGATACTTAGGCCTTGGCCTGAGGCTTGTGCTTGTCGGCTTTGGAATGCTAGGGTATAGTCCCGCAGTTATGGACATATGGTTGGTAATTGCATGTACCTTAAGAGAAATGATGCTCAGGAAATTATAGGTCAAAATGAAAATACCAGCTTTGAATTGACCCCTGGCAAACAAGTCCATGCAACATTGTTCTCCACAAACTTTAACATTTATTTGATGGTCTTATCACATGAAACTATTTTAACTCATGAACTTAACCAAAATGAAATATGAAGTTGAGAGTATTTCTTTTCACCCAAATTACATTTCTACGAATTCTTAGTATAATCAAGTTATGTATCTTTTCTTTTTTCTTCTGATTACTGGAATTTACTTTTTACATATTAAGATTGAAAAACATGACTTTTAACATTTAAATTGCAAGTAAATTACTAAAAGATATGTGATTGATCGTGTTACATTATTTTTTTGGGTTGAAAAATATTAGGATAAGATTATCGACCATTAATCCCCGAGTTCAACCATTAATCATACTATTGTCATGAAAAGAAGGTTGATCAAGTGAATTAGTTGTGTTGCTAAGTTTTGATCACTAACACCTAACTCATTTCTTCATTGCTTTGCCAAAGTCTTTTTGAGAACCTTCCTATGTTTCGATCTCAAATTCATCCAAGTAATGTTTTACAGAAGATCAATGCTGGTGATTTTGCTGATTGTCTTTCCCTTTGTCATAGTTGGACTCTTGGACGAGTCACCGCATCAGAAGTACATTTTTTATCCCAAAAAGTGTATTATCCATGTACCACCGTATATTTAAATTAAAATTTTAATAATTAAGTATTTTTCTTACCAATCACAAGTGGTGGTACATAGAGTGACACACTTTTTGGGATAAAAGATGTCATCTCACGGCATCACCGAGAATATGATCTAGATAGTTGTTGTTTAAAAATTGTTTTCCAGCAGAACAAGGTTGAGTGTTTGATCCGCATACCTGACTAACATGTCATTTTTATGAGGATGGATCACTTTGCGTGAAGCTCACCAAACTCAAGGTCCAAGTTGTACGTTTTCAAATTGATGAAATATTAGCCAACAAAAATGAAAGGCAAATGAGTTTACTATTTAGTTTTTCGATTTCATTTTTTGAAGATTGTAGATAGCCATGCTACCTTTTTTTTCTCCACAGATTGCTGCCATAGACCTTGGCTTGCTGCTCAAGGCAAGGGAAATCAAAAGTGAATTGAGACAAATCATAAAGTGAGAGACAATAACCCTTTGAGTTTATTGGAGGTATGGAATGCTATGATCACTGAGAAAATCAGAAGTAAACTCATTCTTTCTTCAACCAGATCATGTTATTACCAATAAGCATGACAAATAATAGAATAATTTCTTGCTACTTTACTTGAGATCACAACTAGTTGAAAATGGCAATAAAAATAAACTATACTACATACAAGAAACAAAAAACTAAAACAAAACAAAAACCTTTCCCTGCACTATTGGCTTTGGATCAAGAGGGAGATGAGATGGACCCGACGAGTCTTTAGAAGAGGTGTCTTCTAAAGCGGCCAGCAGTGCCTTGGTAGGTTTTGACAAGCAGGCCAACTCCAATGCCAACTCCGAGACAGACACTGAGTCCGATACCAACACCTACCCTCACGCCAGCATTAAACCATGAAAGTTCTCCATCTTCACCATCTGCATATGCTGTTCTAGAGTACATGCTGTTGTAATCCTCATCTTCGGGTCTGTGACCAAGGTAATCCGGGTCCTGCAGGAATGGCATATAAATATTAAGAATCATGGTTTCTAATTGTTAGAACTTACAAATAAAGGGAGCTTTAAATTCAAATTGGTTTTGCTATCAACTTTCCACAAAATGTCAATGGAAGAAATTTTCAACAATCAGTGGCCATGTGGTGATGCTAATTAGTTAACTAACTGCATGTGCTAAAGAGGAGACCAAATTAATGAAGGGCCCGACATAAATGATATCCCTTTCACGAAAGCTACCCCTCAAAACAATACAGATATGATGATCTAAGGTGAACAAGACAATTTTAAATAAGGCAAAAATAAAACCTTAGACACGCAAAAAGTAAACTTGGTCATGAACCAACGAAGCTTAAGATTGGAATATAAGAAGCTTGCAGAAAAGACAAATGGAACAAGCAGTAATTACCTGCAAAGTGAGTGATGAAGAAGTGTATTTCCTATTTTCACTTGCTTCTTGCTCTGGAATTGAATCCAAGACCCCCTTTCTTGCATCTTTTTTCTGAGAACAAAGCTGCAGGGTCTTTGTTAAGATGATTGGATTACCCGAGAAGGACCCGGCAATGTAGACCTCAACTGTGGGTAGAGGTGCACCTGGCAATATCAAATGCTTCCCCTTAAAGAAACTTGTGCCTGGAATTATATTTGACTCACAATTCATGGTCCAGCTTCGTCCATTATAACTTGATTGCCTAACAACACCATTGCTATTACATAGTTCTAAAACCCCGGAAAGCAACAGGAGATCTTTATCGAAAACCTCAAACCTCACACTCCCACTCATCCTTATGCTATCAGTGCTTACAAATGTTACTTCTTCTGATTTCCTATCCAACCGGTCTCTTTTGAGAAGGGCTGGCATCCCATCAGAGTATATACCAGAACGAACACCATTAACTTCGAGAAGGGTGTCAGGATTTAAAGGAACATGGTTCAGTGTAAGAACCTCAGGAGTTGAATCATCAAGCTCACACTTGCAAACTCTTACATAAAACACCCTTATGTCAAGCCAAGGTAATGACCTCTTTATGGAGGTTTGATAAGAATGCCCTGCAACAGCGTATCCGTTATCCGTTGGCCCATGCCCATTAGCCTTATACAAATTCTCCATCGCAAGAGAGTTCAATACTTCCGAGCTCCGGACTCAAACTTCTTTCATTTCAATTAGACCAATGACTTGTGCCAACACTAATCCACTGAACTTTCAGTTAAACAGGTAGCACAAACGCCTGCATCAACAAAAATAATTCAGCTAAATTTACATACGAACAGCTGGAGATACTGGAGGATCAATTTAAAGAAACTATAAGGAGGTGTTTATATATCAACACAAGAAAGAGGATAAAATCTAACATGAACAGAGATATAAAGGACAAAATCCTTCACTAACCAAAAACCTTAAAACTAGATGATTGAATGAAACAAAGTTAAAAAAACAAATAAATAAAACAGAAAGTATAATTAACAACTAAGTGAAGCAATACAATGAAACAAGCCCAGTTCAACTCACACCAATATAATATTTTAATTTTTAAGAGAAAAGGACAGTAACAAAGACTCGATCACAAAAGAAATCCATCAATAGGAATGGCTCAAAATTTAGATGACTAAAAAAATCCAAAAATAAAAAGGCAGAACAAAACAGTGAGCCAAAAAACAAACAGTAGAAAGAAGAGACAATAAAAAAAGATAATAGGAATCCATGTAGAGATATGTAGAAACTCCTCAAATTCATTATCTATTCGGTGATAAATCTGCATAAGGCAACCTCACTGTAATCCAATTCATACCCAAATTTCAATCCACCGTTTTGCCGAAGAAATAAAACCACATACATGTATTCAAATAAACTACTATGCAACAGAGGAAAAATTGTAAAGCAACTGAATCTCCTCTTCATGGAATTTGAGCATTGAGAAAATGTACGGCGACACATGACACAACTAACGTCACGGGAACAATTCAAAATCATCGCGAATATGATGTATTTAAAAATGAAATAAAACAAGATAAAAATCGAATTTTGATTATTGTGTGGTTCATATTGAGCAAAGAAAAAGAAAGCTTTTTGGCTTACACCCAGTATCGCTGCCACGCAGAGGAATCAGATCGGATTTGAACCTTGTTTTGTTTGATTTTAGGATGAAAAGGGGAATATAACAAAACATGCGAACAACCTAGGTTTAATGGTGAATGATGATTCCTTAAAAAAAGATCATGGGTTATTGTTCTTCTTAGCTTTTGTTTGGTACTGTGTGGATATTGTAAAATTAATATGAGTGGGTCCCTCTGGGTGTAATATCTTATGTTCTGTAAAAATAAAATTAAGAAGAAAGTTTACCTGGTCTCGCTTTGACGATGAGTTAATAATGGTGGTGTAGGCGAGACTCGAGAGAGATAGGTACACATGCAGGGTACACATGCAGGGTACACGCTTAATTTGGATTTGTTGTATTTGCAAATGAGTGGGATCATGTTACTCTAAAAGTAACTTTTTTTTAAACCGAATTGTTATCTGGTTGTCAATTTTAGAAAAATCTAATGAGTGATCACTCTAAAATTTAGTTTTTTAAATTAACTATGTTTTCATCCTAGCCATTAAATTAGTAAGGTGAACTATTAGATGTTAATAAAATGATGGTTATGATGAAGAGTAAGTTTAAAAACTTAATTTAATACTTCTCTTTCCAAATATACATATAAAATTTCTAATATAGATGCATAAGATAAATCTATTGAATATTATAATGAAAGTAAGTTCTTTCAATGTATAACTAATCATGGGTGGATTATTACATAAATCTAATACGTTATCTGATAAGATTTATTTTGGGTCTCGAATTGACTTGGTTATATAACCAAGATTATGATTAACGTCTATGGATCATCCATTTAGTAATATCAATCCTTTTGAACAAGGGGTAGGTTCATTTTTATTTTTTGGTGTTATTGGGAATGAGCGCTAATGAACAATTTGATTTTGTTTGGTTCCATGGTTTAGTTTTATCTAAAAAATCAAGTATCATTTCAATTTATATTCTATAAAGTATTGTTTGTCTACTTCACTTATCATTTTAGATTTGTCGAAACAATTTATTTTTTATTTTGTGAAATAATAAGAATAATTAATATGACATTTCTATTACATATTTATCTTATATATGAAATAATGAAAATATATATTTTACAAATATGTAATTCAGTTGGAGCAAATATTAAATTTTTAGAATCATATTGAATAATCTTAAACTATTATTTCAAAAATAATCATACCACGTAAATTGAACCATGTTATTTAGTTCAGTTTGTTCCCACCAATTTCATAGTTCAAATTGGAGCTGTTTACATGAGATTACTCCAATTACAAAGATACCAATTTCACTTTCCCCTAATGTCCAAAGATTTATTTATTTATTCTTCCTCTTCTCTCCTTCTCCAACTCTTTATCCAAATCATTTCTCAACATCTCAACTCTTATTAATTTTTGGTCATATATATTACTCTAAGTGTGTTTCTGTTTGGAATTTATTTGATGCAAACATGACTTAAGTGATTTTCATGAAAAACATATACATGACATAATGGTCATGATCGATAAAACAAAAAAATGAAAGAATACACATCTTAAGATAGATGATATGGCTCCATTGAGACTCTAATTGTCAAATCAATTGAGCATATCATGTATATCTAAGAATCTTATCATTTTATTGATTAAATAATATTATCTATGATATATAATATAGACATAAAGATTAAATGGCAGTGTAAGCATTCCGAAATTTTCTCCATGCATATCGTAATAATAGATTACAAAGACGGATACAAGAATCTTAGAAAATAATAAACAATATTCTGGTAGTAATTTCTGCAGAAATAAGGTAGAGTTCATATTCACTCCTTCTAAAGCATTACAAAAATCTAGAATCTAATAGGGGATCCGAAAGATGATTCATCAAAATTGAAATGGTTACAATACAAGGAATGTTGTGGATGCTTAAATTATTAAAACAACAAAATACTTTTGAAACTAGTTTGTGATTACTCCAGGGAATAGGAGAATCCAAATCATGTGAGTATGTGACAGCCATAAGGGAAAATGGGCAAGTGCAAAAGAGTATCTGTAATGCAACCCAAGATATGAATCCTTCAGTATTTGTCACCGAGGAACAGCAAAGTCTATGTCACATCAACAAAAGTATGGCTTATAATCAGCAATATGAAGTCAAATGTAGGGAATTAGCAGAGAAAATATTCCTAGGAGAAAACTTCAAGCATAATCAATGGAACATGCTAATATCTTCAAGTTTAAAATTTAACCACAGAAACATTACAACTACAATGATCATGTCATATTTCATTCACATCAATTGAACATCCCCAGAGCAAGGGACATCTTTTATAGTTAAACTTCTGAACCCAGTCAAGAATATTTTGGGGAAATTTCAGGGTAAATAAGGAAAAGTCTAGGGTGATTCACAATACAAGGCAAAAAATGTCAGGGTTTGAAGTTCTTCTTAGGGTGGGACAGAAAATAAAAACTAGGATTCTCTGTTTTTTGTTTATCTTTCAGCTTCAATGGATCCCCACAGGCCTGTCACAATGTTTTTTCAAGTCCTATACAAGAAAGTGTAAAAAGATGTCAAGATGCGCACAAAGAAGACAAAGATGATTACTATACTTTTACACCAGTATGTAAAATAGCATAGAACCTTGGATGCCTTCATTTAAAATGTCAACAAAATACTGGGAATGTAGCATACCCAAAAAACTAAGAACTCCTTATTCTAATTTTTCATACCAAACTTCACAATCATAAAATTATGTGTATTTCACCTATGGTGTAGCTGTGTAGGAATGGCAACATAACAGATTCTCCTACAACCCACCAAAGTTAAACTAGCATCAAAATCAAGTTCTTATTTATGTGGAGAACAACTAATTAATTCTTCTTTATCTCACCACCTTTCATCAGTAATAGACAGCATGTATAACAGATACTATCATCACTAACAAAACAAAATAAAGTACACCAGCCATGTTAAGAAACTCCTTTCTTAGCCATCTTACCAGCTGGGTTAATACAACCTAACCTAACCTAACCTAACCTAAGCCAGTGGGCAAGCTTAACAACTATCAATAAATGAGTTTTGAAGAGACTTCAACATAATCATGGACAGTAACTGCAGACCATAATAATTGAAAGTTGAACATCATTGTGCACCCAACCTATAATAGCTTTGCTGTTATTGTATTAAACAATCATAACACTAATTTATACTTTATGTAAAATTGCAAAAATTATGAACTTTTTTTGGGTCAGTAGTCAATTCACATAATAAGGTTTGATTGCTGTTTTTGAATAGCACCCTAACTACCCCTAAATTCTCCTACAAATACTCTCACACACAAGAAACTGACATATGTCACGTAAATAATTAATTTGTAACACATCGTACTTTAATTTGTGTAGGAGGATATATCATTTTCGATATAAGAAGCGTGAAAAGGAAAAAGAGTAGTAGTTACCTTGAGATAGCATACTCCAACATGTGGAATCAAGGGCAATATTGGAAGTGAGTCTAGCATTAGCAATAGCACTGTGAAGAGGCATCAACGACTCAACGCTTCCCGTTCCCAACAAAATCCTTCATATTACCATTACACTACACTGCTTCAATTTCCTTTTTTTTTGCAAATAAATAAATAAAAGCTTCGAATCCATTTACACAAAAAAAATGTAATAACAAAATGAAAATGATTAAAAGAATCACGAGGAAGTGTGTACCTTAAAGCACGATGGATGTTTATCGATGAAGACGAAGAGAACAAAAATGGAGTTGATAATTCAGTAGTGAAGCTTCTAGAATGATTTACAAGGGTCCTTGATGAAACCCTCATTACTGATTTACACAGCGTGGAAGCCATTGTTCACTTCCACATTTCCTTCAACCCCTTAAACCCTAACGATTCATAATTGGGCCTGGCCCAATTTTGAAAATAAACCAGGCCAATGACCCGACCCGATTGAATACCCTATTGATTCTGCAGTTCGTCGAAACCTAATGGTGGGTGTGGCGGAAGAGTAGAATTGAGTTGAGGATGGCAGAAGAAGCAATTCTGGGTTACTTAGAACACAATGATGAGATTAAAGACTCTGGTGAATTCGCAGAAGAACGTAAGATTGAGCATAATGAGATAGTGAATGTGATAAAGAGTCTTCATGGTTTTAGATATGTGGATGCTGAAGACATTAAGAGAGAGTCATGGGTATTAACCGATGAAGGGAAGATATATGCAGAAGCAGGGTCACCAGAAATGCAACTATTTTTGGCAATACCTGAAGAGGGTATCCCGAAAGATGAGCTTCAAAAAAAGGTTGGGCCTTCACTTTTCAAGATTGGTTGTGCCCAGGCTGCTAAGAACAAATGGCTTGATATGGGAAAGCAACTTATCTCTAGAAAGGTAACTTTTTTGTTGCTCAATTCACTCAGTGTTTTAAATTGCGGTTATGGTTATGGTTACGGTCGGTGGCGATGCTGTTGGGACCAGAAAGAGCTGTGGTTATGATTGCGGTTGTGGAGTGCAATTTAAAATGTTGTGCTTCACACTTTGAGATTGTCATTTACTAAATACTTGGATTTGTTGCTGCAGGTCCAACATGTTGATGATAAGGTCAAAGTTCTGCTTCTTCAAATACAACAAGGACAGGTACTTCATGAGATGTTTTATTTACTCCTTCCTTAATCAGAAAGTAAACAATTGACAATGTGTACTACTGTGTTTTTCACCTTGTACTCTAAAATACGTGCATGCATTTGGCTACTTGCACTTTTGATTAGAGGGCAGTATGATTAGTTGGTATCAACCCTTTTAAAGTGGTGGTGGCTATCCACATATAGGCTAGTTCATGGATTTGCACTAAAACTAGGGAATGGCAATGTTCTTTATAGAGCGATTACGAGACAGTTGTAGAAAGGGGGAGTTGATATTTTTCTCTTCTCTTCATGCTTGAGGTGCACCTGGACTTAAGTTTTGTTTTAGGTGATGTGAAAACAGTTTCTTGTACACCTCTATTTGTTTGGGTGGATTATTGTTTGCCTTCTTGTGTTATTTTTTCCCTCGGCTTTTTATCATTTTTAATTTCAGTTTTCCCTGTCAAATTTGCATACCTCATTAGAGATTATGCCATGTTGCAAATGCAGGTCATTGGTTCAGATGATATCAAGGCACTCAAAGCACGGAAGCTTATTGTTCCACAGTAATAATAATTTCACTTTGTTGTGCTAATGAGTTTAAAGATTTACTTGAATGTCCCGTGAATGACATGACCTTTCTTTTACTGTTGGAACTATGCTTGATATGTCATGATAGGACATGGAAGGGTTACTCGGTGAAAAAGGGTCCTAACTATGCACCAAAAAGAAAGCAGGTTGTCACTGATTTAACTCGGGATAATTTTCAAAGGTATTTTATTTGCTCAAACTGAATGTGAATGAGGGTTAAAACCATTGCATCCAAGCTTCTATTTTGTTTGACATTTTTTGTGCATCTGTCTCATATTGTGTGATTATTAACTTTATTATCATATTATTATTTTACATTAGTGGTGAGTGGAAGGAGTTAGAGTTCAAAGAGTACAATTACAGCGCTAAAGGTCAGCCTCTTGAGGGTGGTCATCTTCATCCGCTGCTGAAGGTAAGGAGATATTCACCCTCTCAGTTTTGCCTCCTTTCCTCATGCCTATTGAAATAGTAATTATCCCTTTGATATTTAAGATTACATGAGCATAAGAAGCCATAATGATTTTGATTACTGTCAAGAATATCCATTCAAGAAACATAAAATTAAAACGTTATGTGTTTTTCTGTCAGTTTGATATGGATTTTTACTAAGATTCATAATGATATTGGATATCTAAGATTTTATATTATGTTCTGAAAACTTCTCCATATCCAGGTACGGTCTCAACTGAAAGAGATTTTCCTCTGCATGGGGTGAGTCCTATCTTTGTTATGTGGAGCATGATGTCTTTTGTTATAAATAGTTGTTTCAACTTCCTTGTTTATCATTTTGTAATATTAATCTGGTGCTGCAGGTTTGAGGAGATGCCGACAAATAATTTCGTGGAGAGTAGGTAATTGTTGTTCCACACCAGCAGATACTCTATCTGAAACCTGTGTTCCCTTTCCCATCCTATCAAACATGTAACATGTGGAAACAATATGAAAAACAATAAACTTAGCGGTGTTATAGGATTGAAGAAGTATAATTGAAATAAGAGAAAGAAGACTGTCAAAGTCACAATAATAAAAGCTCTGTACTTTAACACCAAAAAAAAGAAGCTCTATACTCTCTAATAATTCTTTCATGCAAGCAAGTGAAAATCAAAAGTTTGCTAGTGTTTGTGACCTGGGAATGTTAACAAAGCCTTAGAAGAACTGAATCAAGTAAGTTCCTAGGGTAGGTCTTGTAATTGCAGCCCCGAAGTCTAATTTCATTCAGCCAAAATCATAGGGTAGTGAACCAGTATGCACTTGTTTGAGTTTCAGCATGACGGAGTATTCAGTTAGCTTGTGGATTAATCAGAATTTTCCTTTTCACTGCAAACAAGAGAGAGAGAAATACAGCTTAATGTATTCTCTAATTTGTATCGTTAGGCCTTTGAATGGTGCGGAGACAAAGTGACGGATTGAGTTATTTTTGTTTTGTTACAAACCAGGGTTGGATCAACTCTTTCTTGTAAAGAAGGCTGCAGTGAATTGAGACCTTGAAAGGAAAATTGTTGTGTTTCTAAACAATGCATTAGAAAATCATGACTGAAGTAACCTTAAGAAATTGTATTTTCTGAATCATGAGCCATATTCTTACTTTTATGTGATGTGCTCTTTAGATGCTAGAATTTAGAAGTATTGAAATTCAACATATTATACTCATCATGCACATAGCTAGTGTCTAGTAACAGCACATGCTGGCTCTGATCTCTAACTTAACATCTGAAAGTTTTAATTTGCAGCTTCTGGAACTTCGATGCCTTGTTCCAACCCCAACAACACCCTGCTCGCGATTCACATGACACTTTCTTTTTGGAAAGTTAGTAAAGCTTTGCTTTTTTCCAATGCTAGCCTAATCTTCTATGTTTAAATTCACTGACATTTGAGACATAAATCTGCAGCTCCTTCAACAACAAACATACTACCAGAAGATTATGTTCAGAGGGTGAAGCAAGTTCATGAATCTGGTGGTTATGGGTCTAGGGGGTATGAACTTGGGAACACTCGATTCATTTTTAGTATAGGCTAGTTATTGATTGAATGGTAGGTCTAGAGTATTTTCTCAAGGAAGCCTCATGATTTGTTCCTTGGTAGATATGCATATGACTGGAAAAGAGAGGAAGCAAATAAAAACCTCCTGCGAACCCACACAACTGCTGTTTCCTCCCGGATGCTTTACCAGCTGGCAAAGGTTTGCATCTATGTCTGAGTTTAATGGTATCATGTTCTTGTGGGTGCATATGATTACATGGTGTTCGGTGCCATTCAGGCCTCCTACTATTGTCATTAATTCTTGCTATTTTATATTTAAATTTCTAAGTTCTGTATATTTATGCATTTAAGCTGGATTAGGCTATTTCACTCTGTTTCTGTATTCTATTTATTGCCCATCCCTCTACTTCTAAGTTCTTGGTTGGCATTATAGCTTGTATCAGTCATTTTGTTTTTCTCATTTCAATGTTGTCACAGAAACCTTTTTCTCCAAAGAAATTTTTCTCTATAGATCGTGTATTCAGAAATGAGGCAGTCGATCGAACTCATCTTGCTGAGTTCCACCAGATAGAAGGTATGTGAGGTAGCATTGAGTTTCAGTGCATGGGGTTTTAAAAATTCCTTTCAAATTGTTCTTCTTGCAATCGAATTTGGTACACCTTTGATAGCCATATCTCTTAAACTGGCTTTTACTAAGGGCTCGTTTGTTGGCCAGAATAGGATGTAGGGTAGGATAAGATATGAGCGAGATAAGTACTTATCCTCTCAAGTGTTTGTTGCCCACCCGATAACGCAGACATAGGTTTGGTGGTGGCAGTGGTATTTAGGTGTGAGGGGAAATACATTCCTAACTCAGCTCTCCAGTAGGATAGAAAATACACTAGCTGAACAAGATAGGAGAGGGCAATGAGATAGCCTCATCCTATCCTGCCGGATCACTATATTCTGAATTGCAATTGGATTATGACAGGCTATCCTATCCCGTCTGTCTTATCCCTTCCATCAAACGAGCCCTAAAAGAATTTACTTCACATGGGGCTTAAACATGGAATTTAAATGTGTCAAAAAACTTATCTGATTTTGTTATGCTGATGTTGCAATTTGATTCAGGCCTGGTGTGTGACCGAGGTCTCACTCTCTGTGACTTAATAGGAGTACTGCATGATTTCTTCTCACGCATGGGTAATGCTCTCTTATACTGAAAAAGTGTGATTTAAATGTTGAACATAAATTGCAAACTTGAAGGAATATTTCAATAGCCAAGTTTGATAAGGATAGGCATTAGTAGCACATATTAATCTATTGTTGATCTTTAGCTAAAATGTTAATTTCATTATTGAGTTCAGGCATGACCAAGCTGAAGTTCAAACCAGCATATAACCCTTACACCGAACCTAGCATGGAGATTTTCAGGTGCATTTTTCTGTAATTGTTATCCTTATGTTGATATTCTCAGACATAATATGTTAATCAAGTACTCTATCAGTTATCATGAAGGCTTTAAAAAATGGGTAGAAGTGGGAAATTCTGGCATGTTCAGACCTGAAATGTTGCAGCCAATGGGACTTCCTGAAGATGTTCAAGTTATTGCATGGGGTCTTTCCCTTGAAAGGTAAGACAAAATTAACAACACCGTTCTAATTACTGGGAATGAATTGAATGAATTTTGTTATAGCCAAAATTCTAAATTCTTGAGTTATATATTCATGGAAATTGATACTAGTTCTTGTACCTGGAAACAACAGGCCAACGATGATATTATATGGGATAGATAACATCAGAGATCTCTTTGGACACAAGGTATTATTAATAGATAACTTTGCATGTTGGGAAGTAAGTCCCACATCGCCTACCTTATTATCTTGGGAATAGTTTAAATACATATAGGGCTATTTCTCTCATTGCCAAGGTTATGAGATAGAACCTATGACAAATATTAAACACATGTATTTAATAATTTCTTTACACTTGCTGAACAAATAAACACAAAGTGCTGTTGTCAATGTTGAACTCAATAACCACTATGGTTTCTTGATCCTTCTAGCATAAAATGCTTAATTGGTGGGTTGTTATTTTCAATGGTTAAATGTTTCTTATATTGATGAAGTGATGCTATACTAAGCCATGTGTTCGTCATTTTTTGTGCAGGTGGATTTAGGCCTTATGAAGAAAAATCCAATATGCCGTCTTGGAATTGAATAAAGAATAATCTATTGGCTTTCTTTTGGTTTAAAAATTACTATTATCATTATTTTTCTCGAATTTTCGAAGATCAAATAATACTGTAGATTATTTCAATTTCTGTATGGAGAATTTTGATGTGGAAGATACCTTTTTATTGGAAGGATTATAAACCTAGTTTTAACTAAAAAGCAACCATCTAATTGTTAACTTAATAGCAACTATCTAATTGTTAACTTGTTGATTTAACTCTTGAACTGTTTCTCTGGGATGATTTCAATTTTTCCAGCGAACTTTTGTTTAGTTATAATTTGTTTTTATTTCATATGCAAAATTTCAAATTATTTTTATCTAAATGGACACCGTAAGATTATTCACCTGAGAGAGGTTTACTTAAAATTCTAGAAAATGACTTGACTACTTTCTTAATTGTCAAAAAGATGAAATAAAAATTTGGATATTCTGAGTGGCAAGCAGGAATATGTTATAAAAAATGTTGGGTATTCGGAAATTGTGGAAGAGATTTTGATGAAATAATTTATTTAAGAATTAATATTTTTCATCTATTTAACAATTAATATGTGCAGATATGATCTGTCATTATATATCGGACATGACATGTGTCATGTTTCATCATTTTCTATAAAAATGTTTTTAAAAATAAACAAAATAGCACACATCTCACATTTTTATTGATCAGAGGAGATAAGTTATCTCCTGATATGAGGAGATACATTATTATCTTATATATCTATTTTATTAAATGGTGGTCTGATTGGTTGCATCACTGCCCCGACACAACACGTGGTTCCATTTGTTTGTGCGCAGCAAACTAGATGCTTCTCAGTGTCCTACTTGTTTAACACTATATAGAATTATTGATTAAGAAAAAATCTTAATTATCTGTAAAAAAAAACATGTCAATGTTCCAAAAATATCTACACATTCATTATCATGAAAATAATTAAAAAAAGGTTTGTTAAAATTGGGAGGGAAATTTAATATATTGTGAAGAAAATAGACATATATTTGATGAGTTACTTAATATGAAATATATTGTGAAGAAATAGGCATATACTTCATTTTCGTAAATTGAGTTATAACAACATAACTTATGAGGAAGAATTAACCCAACCATCCGGCCTTAACCGGTTACTTTGTTGTTTCTCACATTTATCTTCGTATTTATAGTAATCATGTCCGAGCTGGAAATATCCACAAGTACGTAGAGCTAACTCTTTCAGCGGATATTTTTCTATCCACAAAATTCGAACCTGAGACCTTACTTAAGGGGAATTAAGCATGTACCACTTAAACTAGCGCTCGTTGATTAGGCCACCAAGTTTTTTGGTATATTAATTATTAACACGACCACAAATTACAATAAAGTATAATTATTTATTCGCTAAATTTGGATTACTCCTAGTGGTGGAAAATTCAAATCATCTCCTACTCTCAATGCATAGCACTAAAAGAAATCATAGAGTATACCAACATATTATTCTATCTGAAAATAGCTAAATCTGCACATCCCATCTTGTGCATAGTGGCATAGTTCATGTTTATATATATATATATATATATATATATATATTTTTTTTTATCATTCATTCTTCCATTATTTGAATGTCCATAATGCATTGTTGTTATGTGAGTTTGCCTTACATATATAATATGATTAATAACTAATTTTTAACATTAACTATTTATAATTAATTGTAAGACTTATATTTATTGTTCTCATAGTTTTTATATGAGAAATATTCTCAATTGACTCATACTATAGATATGATCTAAGATTATATTTCTTGTAATCCTAATTCATCCGATGAGAAAATGTTTTATTCATGGTATTTTTTATATCTTATTTTCATCTGTTCATTAATGAAAAATAATAAATGTGATATTTTCGAATGAGGATTTAAAAATTAAAATTGCAATGATTTTCGAACTATTTTTTATTTATATCTATACTATTAATAAAGCCAAAATAAATAATAACTACAACATAATATAATTTTATATTCAAAATTTATCCATTGTAACATTTCTCATTAATAACTAATATAAACTTCCACGTATTATTGACATTGCTTTCATGTTTTATATTAGTATACCATTAATGTTTTATACATTATCTTATTTATATTTTCACTTTCTATTGAGTTTATATATTGTAGTTTTTATATTTTTTTTTAAATAACACATTATATATTATAAAAAATACAAATGCGGGTTGAGAAAGTACTTGTTGGTAATATAAATAAGAGAATCATCCTCATGTAATAGAATGAACTTCACCTAATAAGAAATTAAGGATAATAGTATACAATCCGAATATGGTTAGATATGAGATTTCGTGAGAATGCGAGGGCTAATTATGTATTTGCGCATATGAGATATTTCTTAGTTGGTGGAAATGGGATATTTTTTAGAGATACCGGTCTCACGTTTTACACCGCACCGCCAGCATTTTCACGTGATCTTCGACCCCACCTCTGACAATATTCTTTCACTCCACACGTGCAACTCGTTACCCCATTTTTATTAACATCTATATATATATTAAATTTAACAATAGCGATCTTAATGCACTAAATTTTTTAAAATATTTTTGATATAAATCAGCATTTGTTGTATTTATTTTTGAATTATTATTTGAATTTAAATTTGAATTATTATTTTTCATCTCATTCTTTGCCCAAATCAAATAAGTGATTTTAAAAAAAACCATTTATAAAATATCCGAAGGAGATATTTGAAAGCATGATTGTAGATCTGAACGACGCGTGTAATCAACGCAGCACTAACCTCTTTAACCCTGGTTCAACCCAACCTCTTTAACCATGGTTAACAACCCAGTCGCTGCTATATAACAGCCACATAGCCTACCCAAATTCTTCGTGCTTTCTTTTCCCAATTTCCTTATAATTTCTTTAGTTACATTAATGGCTTCCGGTGACGTTGAGTACCGTTGTTTCGTTGGTGGCCTAGCATGGACCACCGATAGCGAAGCACTGGAGAAGGCTTTCTCTGCCTATGGTGAAATCGTTGATTCGAAGGTCCGTTTGTTGCTGCAGGATTCGGATCTGACACGATTATGATTTGGATTCTTGTTATCCCATTCTGATCTGTGAAAGATCTTCGATCTGTTTGCGTTACTTGATCTCTATGATACTTTCTTGTTACTCTTCTGCATACTTGATTCTCTCTCTTTTATTACTCACTCCTAATAGGTACGTTCCTTCTTCTGCCTTATTCTAAAGGCGAAGATCGATCGGTTACTATTCGGTTTTTGTTTTCTGTTTATTATGTAATTTTTATTTTAGATCTGATGCGAATTTTTGAATTTCTTGTTCAGGTTATAAACGATCGTGAAACTGGAAGGTCAAGAGGTTTCGGATTCGTTACTTTTGCAAATGAGCAATCTATGAGGGACGCGATCGAGGCTTTGAACGGCCAGGATCTTGATGGCCGTAATATAACCGTTAACGAGGCTCAATCCCGCGGTAGCGGTGGTGGAGGCGGTGGCGGTTATGGCCGTGGAGGCGGTGGTGGTGGGTATGGAGGTGGTGGAGGTTACAGCCGTGGAGGCGGTGGTGGAGGATATGGTGGAGGTCGTCGTGATGGTGGTGGCTACAGTAGAGGTGGCGGCGGTGGAGGATATGGAGGTGGCGGTGGTGGTTATGGAGGAGGCGGCGGTGGTTATGGAGGAGGTGGTGGCGACCGTGGATATGGTGGTGGTGGTGGCGGATCCCGTTACTCTAGGGGTGGTGGTGACTCTGAAGGTGGCTGGAGGAGTTAAGTGTTATCAGCAGGTTGGGGTTTATTGTTATTTTTAGAGTAGTTATGTTAGGGTTTGTTCTTGTTCGGTTTGGTTTGAGTGGCATGTTGTGGTCCTTTGTTCTTGTGGTTCTGGTTCTGGTTCTCGTTTTTTGACCTCTGGTTCTGTCCTTTTGTTGATAAACGATTGAATGAAATAATAGTTAGAAGTGTAGTGTTCAAAAATTATGTTCATGTTGCAAAAGTGCCTTTTTGGTTTTTAATCTCTCCTACCAATGGGAACGACTTCAATTTTTACCGTAGAAATTGCTGAAGTATAGCCAACTGGAAAATTGGAAATCGTTCCGGAGTTGATGTGAACACCGAGGAAACCGTTATTGTTACTTTCTGACCATCACACCAAATGGTACAATGTGAGGAAAGCATGCGAAATTACAAAATCATCCAAAGTTGTTTTAAAATGAACTCTCCTTTTCAACAAAACAGTTCTTAATCCCTAATTCCACGCTCAGAAGCTTGACAAGGAGCACTAAATCCTGTTATTCAAATTAATCAAAATCTGAGTGGTGGGTAATCCTATGCCAATTAATTTTCTCATATTCATCTCTCCATGTAGACAGATGCATACGCCAAAGCCAAAGGTGTTCGCTTTGGGTCCAATAAGTATTGGTGATTAAACACGGTGAATAAGGTTGTTGAAAATCTCGTAACTACCGTTAAATTAATTGATGAGTCAAATATTTATACAATTTTTCCCCCTTATTAGAAATTTATACTTACGTAAGACATGTGTGTATTAGTAAAACGTATGGTTGCATCTACATTTATACTCGTATCTATTTCGAAAAATATGCCTGCCTGATAATAATGCAATTGAAATATAACATCTTTTTTTAGTAATATAATATTTTCAAGAGTAAATTAAACTCATTTTCCATAGTTCCACGTGAAAATTGATACGTGGAAGTATCTAGCCTTCTTACCCGTTTGAATTTCCTCATATATAAGAATGAGGGATCCATTTACTGATCACTTCCCTTTAAGAATTACATTAAGAAGATGGGGTAAATGGTATTTTGATATGAGTATGAAACAAATTTTGACTATATGAAGTTTTTTTTGTAAAATGTAGAACTAAAATGCTTATAACACATTACTTTTGTGTGAGCCTAATAATAATCCATGTAAATTTTCTTGAATTTGAATAACAATTACATGCTCCTCACTTAATTATGCGATAATATGATAATAAAAATGTCAATCTTTTTATAGTAATTTGGAATTTGAATAAATGCATTAACCATTATTTCTCTGATTTTAGTGAAGTGCGTATGTCGAGATAGTCACAGCCCAACTCATACAATAGAACAAATTACTGCAGGATGCACTTTAGAGACCATGTGCACATTTTATTTACTCGAACAAAATGATACTTTTCTTAGTCTAAAAGTAGAACCATGTTATACTCAAACAAAGCATAGCAGCAGTTCTATACAACATGTGAATATTTGCATGTAAGAAGATGGTGTGAAGTAAGTTAGTTTAAGTGATAGAAGGGATGTAGTTGTGATTACTCTACATCTTAATCATTTATTATATAAAAATCATCTAATGATTTAGATCTATTCGAAGATGTTTAACATGCTTTCTGCCAAATCTGATAAGTTTTGGCTGCAAAGAATCCTCGTTAGTCGATTGTTTTTCAAGAGACAAAACCTCCAGGCTCCAGCGATTGAATAATGTACGAAAAATCAGATCAACATTGAGGAATTGCTACGCACGTGATGTGAAGATCACTACATATTGGAGTGCCCAATTCAATGGAATTTCTGAGGAACGAGGCCCAGATCCATTACTGAATGCCCAAAAGATAAGTGATCAATTCTTCATCGTATCACATGCCTCGCTCAACTTTTTATCCAATGTCATTTATGTGAATGAGGAAAAGGACAAATATAAGTTCATTTCGTAGTTTGGATATGTCTCCAAATCACTATTTCTACCATTATTTGTGTTGATTAATTTCTTCTGTCACTTTATATCATTGATTAAGAAAAGTAAATTTAATAAAATTTAAATAATTTTAGAATTTATTTTCTTAACCACAATGTTAATAATTTCCCAAATTTACCTGCATACCTGTAATATCCCAAAAATGTTATATTCATGTTGAAATTTTTTGACAGATATTCATTCATAGACTAAATTATTCTTTTATAAGTTAAGTGAAATAAGTATAGAAGTGAACTTGATATTATATCTTGATCTAAAATTTTAAGATATTAGGTATATGGATGATAAATCTATTCACTTATATATTTTTTAGGTCATCCACTTCTACATAGTCATGACTTATTCTTTTATATTTGGAATAGCAAACATCTCTCCTCAACTAGACTTATTCTTTACGTCCATCCGAGTATCGAATATATAGAGCTCAATTCTCTATATACTTATATCATCATTGAGAAGATTTTGAACAATAAGATTTTGGGAGATCATCATTCATGAACTAAATTGTTTTTTTACTAATTAAGTAAAAGAAACATATAAATATATTTGACATTATATATTGACACAAAACTTTAAAGGGGTTAAGATTAGACAGTTATATATTTTACAACTGATTTACTTCTATAGAAAGGTGTGAGACTTAATTTTTCACACTTGAACCCTCAACAAAAACTATTAAGTAGTGAACTACAATTTTTTTAAGTTCTCCATTATTTTTTGATAAGATATAAAAGCCATTAATTGATGGTCCATGTATATCAAATGATATTATTTGATGTTATTTTGGTTTTACCAGTAACACAGTTAATACTTTTTTTTTCCTCTTCTTTTCTTGCCACCCGTTTTGGGGTTTCTTTGTTTAGTTTTCTTTCAATCATTTTTACAACTAAATTATTTTCCTATGTTTTATTCCTTTGTTTTTATTCTTGTGTCTACCTGATCTTCTTAATTGTTTGTGTTGCCAATGAAATTCTAGTAAAATACTCTCATTACTTGATTTTTAATGAAGAACCGCATCATAGTATCATTTACGTTATCTATTACCTATATAATAAAAAAAATTCTCTCATGACATGTGTCAATCTCTCAAGCCTTCATGACATATGTTAATCTCTCAATGATATATGTCAATCTCTCAAAAACTCCCTCATGACATGTGTCAATCTCTCAAGCCCTCATGACATGTGGTTTATTTAAAAATAAAAAAATATGATTACTTATGCAATATTAAAATATAATGTTACTATAACAATATTAAAGTAATAGTAACAATAATATGAATTATAACATATTGTTTTTAGTTATTTTAGAGTTAAATAATATTTATTTTTATACTAATCTTATTTTAGAATCAAATAATAATAAAATTATAAATTTATTGATGATTTTTTTTATTAATAGGATACTACTAACTATATCATGTTATGTATGTGTAAAAAACAATGTTGAGAAAGTCAAGCAAGACGTTAAACCAGTAGATGACCCATATTAAGTTTATCCGATTTAAACAGTTAAACCGTATGGTCTGACCGTACGATTTTATATATAATTAATAAATTTTAACAATATGAACGCAGTGGTAACATATATGGTTTTAACCATGCGAATACACGAGCAACTTACATATTCTTAATCATAAATGTACATGTAATATGTGTTCTTAATCATACGAAAAAAATATCGTCTCGTACACTAGTTACCAGCGAAAATAACACTGGAAAGGTTATGCAATATTTCATTTTTAGTTCAAAGTTTAATAGCATGCGAATCTTTATACCACATGCTCCTCACTACAGTCAAAAAGCTTAGACAAAAAAAATAGTTTTAAATAAAAGTAAATTTAAATTTTTACATATTTTCAATATTATTTTTAATTGATACAATTTCTCATATATATACATTGAGTAGTAATAGTAGTTATTTGTATATTTTTTATTAAACCAAACATTTATTTGACTTTTAACCGATGTTTTTTATACGTGTAAAATTAATTAAAAAAAATGTGATGAGTAGTTTATAGAAATGATATTAGTAAAAATCAAACCTAACATTTTTGAAAATAGGTTAATTCTATTAGTTTAGCTAGATCGTCATTGCAGTTGTTAAAGCATAATAAACTAGTAAGCACGATTTACGCGTGAGATGCCATTCATATTTTAATTCTATAATAATAAGAATCAGAATCCATAGATTTACGTCTATATCTATTATTCTATTTATCTAAGCAGGATTCGCACTGTAGTGGGATATTTCAATGAATTCGGATTTTTTTCCAATATTTTAAAAATATGTTACATTTAAGGTTATACGTATAAAATTTATAAAAGTTTATACACGTTATTTATTTATTATCTATTTTTAATAGGATATAATAAATATTATCTTTTGGTAGTATGTAATATTATAAATGATAAATACAAATAAATGATTCTATTACTTAAACATCGTGGAGTATCAAGTTTTACCCGTACAGTATATAAGAGACAAGAAAAGAAGCTTAATAAAGGATATATAACCTTAAAGGAACATCAAAGTTGGTCTAAAGAATTGGGAAAATGAAATCCAATGAAGGAACAAGTGTTTTTGTCTCTCAAGGAATGCTTTTTTTTTTTAACATGAAAGAAGACAATGTCGCCTATATTCAATAGATATAAAAAATAAATTTTAATTCATGCATTATTAAAATTATCAATTGAATTATATCTATTTAAATTTATTAATTTTAATGAATGAATTTAATTTTTTTGAATTTAAATGAATTGCGTATTGTGAATAATTTTTGGTCTATTCAATAAACGAATATATACTACTTCTTCACTGAACAAATGAGTTCCACTTCTTTATGAGATGATTGAGTTTTGTATTTTCAATACAAAAATGAGCCTTTGGAAGTATATTTTTTTGTACTATCAAAATGTATTTCTCACCTTTTTTGATAAGAAATTCTTTCCTTTTAGAGTTCTTAGCTACCCATCTCAACAAGTATCATTACCCAAAAAAAACGGGGGGAAATATATTCTTTACTTCAAGAGACGTACACTCTCCTTTTTATCCTTCATAGTATTTGGTCAAAACTTATATTCCTCGTATAGCTTCATTTCCTGCACGCTTAATCAGATCTGTAAACAGACGTTTCATAATTTATTCAGTCATTATAGTTTATTAATCCATAAATAAAATTGGCTTACAGAGAGTTATTAAACATTCTGAGACTTAACAATAATTGTCCTCAAACTCAGCTCAATAAAAAAATAGTAGATGCTTGAAGTAGAGGTGTGAATGAACCTACCCAAGTTAAGAACTTGAAATTCATGCTCTAATTGCTAGAAAAAATGCCTCTCAAGCTTGGCTTGTTTGATCATTTAAAGTTTAATTATTTTCTCTTTATCAAAACTTACTTAAACTATTTATACTGGAATAAATATGTTATTCACAAATAATCATACATGATATAAATAAGAAATAACTTGTAAACATTATTAAAGAAACTTTAAAATGAGCTATAAAAAAAAAAGTAAATACTCATTTTAGTCCTTTATATTTTTCGATCTTACCAGTTTAGTCATTCAACAAAAGAAAAGACCTAAAATGGTCCCAAAAATTTCAAATGTGAGTTAAATTAGTCATTTTTAACATGTTTTATAATACTTGGTAGAGACTAATTTGACATAAAAACGACTAATTTGACTCACATTTGAAATTTTATGGACTATTTTAGATTTTTTCTTTTTTGAATGACTAAACTGATAAAGTCAAAAAAATATGAAGGACTAAAATGAGTATTTACTCAATAAAAAAATGTTTTAACAAATACATGAATAATAAAGAGTAAAGAAATTATAGTGAAATGAAGTAATAAATATATGCATAGCCATATATAAACGAGCTCCATGTGCTCTTAATGTCAATTTTATATTATGAGGGGATTGTCTTATTTAAAATAGTTGAACATTTAATGACTGGACTTAGATAATCTTGAATAAACGAGTCATGTGAGAGCTTTTAATCATGTTTATAGAATTGAGGCTTAACTCATTTTAATAATAAACCATTTAATGAGATGAGCTTAAAAAATTCAAGAATGATTCAACTTATTTACCCTCCTTATTTGAACGGTGTAGCAAATAGTACTACTAATATTGTACTGGTTATTAAATCGGCAAAGTATCAGAATGAGGTGTAACGGTTTAATTTGTGGTTCAAGTGTAAAATCTCACATTAAATATGCGTAAATGAGTGAAAGAGTTTATAAGTAGGAAAAACACATAGAACTAATATCTTAAGGTTTTGGTTCAAGACTTAATGTCTCACTTGTGACTCTTCTCTCTTCCCATACTCCAGTAACAATAGCACTCCCTTGTGGTTGAAGGCTCTCCGTTACATATATATATATGTATATGTATATTATACTAATTTTAATGTTGAAAAATCAATAATTAAGACAACAACTACTTTTATTTATATCATTTGTCAAAACAAAATATATCACATAGTGGTAAACCATATTTTAGAAGTATAAAAAATGTAATAGTTATATATTTGATCCTCCATACTAACATTTTGGTAAAAGTTAAGTCATTTTCATTAAAAAAATTAATTTTAAATGAAAAATCTAACAATATAATCGGTAAAATATAATTGTAAATCGGTCAGTACAACCAATTTTAACTATTGTAAATCAATATAATTATTATATTTATCAATATTGAGACAAATCCATTGGTTTTCCGGTTTAACTGAGTGGTATGAACCAATTTTACAATACTTAACAAAGGTGGATTTGAGAAAATAGTGTTTGGAATACAGAAAATTATTTCCAAAATTAAAATACAAATGATTAAGACAAGAGATGATGAAAGATACAATTGAAAATAGAGGTGAGCGAGGCCGACCCTACCCGCTTATCTAATTTGGTTTGATTATAATTGTACTCGAATATGGTGAGGTCTCATTGAGCCTAAGGTGAATTTAGGTTCAAAAATTAAATCTGATAACATCTCTTTTCAAAAAATTCTCTATTTTTTCATTATATATACCTAATTAATAATATATATATATATATATATATTATTTCATATGTCAAATATATATTCATACTAATAAGTAATATTGATATGATTTTATCTAAAAGATGTATATATTATATTTAATCGAGACTGAGATCGAGTTCAAGTTCAAAGACAGATCTAATCAACATTTGAGATCAAGTTAGCTTCGGTCTAGTTTGGGTTAAAAAAATATCCAACCAACATCTAAGATCAGGTAAGTAATAAGTCTTAACAAATCCAACTCAACCCATTCTCACCCTTAATTTAAAATATAAAACATTTCTATAAATTTATTGGAGGAAAATATTTAAGGTGGTCCCCACATATTTGTTACCCTCTCCTGTTTTCGACATAACCAATGAAATTTATTTTCCTTAATCCATGTTTATATATTTCTTTCATTTGCACTTGTTTGTTTACACAATGCAAATGAAAGAGACACATAAAATTTATGTTAGTGACTTTGGCCACTTTTTACTTAACAATCAACTTTTACGACTAAAATTGTAAAATGGTGAAGATGTTAATAAGCATTTTATATTCTTTGAAACAATGATTAATTACCTAATTTAGAATTAAGAAAGCCAACCTCTTTCATTTTTTGAATCCAAAATAAGTTATTTTTAAGAGGATTTTCAGTAGCAAATAAAATATTCATTTTTATCTGGATTTGACACATTATTTTATAATTTATTACAATTTCTCATGAAATAAGAATAACATATATTTTTTCTCACAATAACAAACATTATTCTTATTCTTATTTGGGTCTCATAATATCTACTTTTCCTTCACAACATTTACTTTTATCTTCACTAAGAACAATGAAGAATTGTTCTTATTTAAGAAAAATAAAAAAAATATTCTTATTTAAAAATAAAAAACAAAAAATAAAAATGACCTAAAGAACAGAATAAAAATATTCATATTCCACTGAGAAAAACCAACCACTATGGTTCTCTAAACTCCCACACACTATTTTATTTATTTACAAATACAACATCATATGTATTGTGAAGGAAATGAAAGATAGAATCAATGATATGAAACTTTGGTAAGATGCACTTTTGAGGCCCCACAAACATTTTCAAATGTCTAACTGTGCATCAGCGATAACATGGAACTTTGTGAGAAATCACGTTTTTGAAGGCCCACCAACGGTTTCAAATGACTCATATTAGAAATGGCTATATGAAATTTCGGGGGAAACACGTTTTTGAAGCCCGAATCAACGTTCTCAAATGTCACTTTGTGCATAAGTAAAAACATGGAAGTTCGAGATAAAAACGCTTTTGAAGCCCCACTCACGTTGCACAGAAGCGATAACATGGATCTTTGCTGGAAAACACACTTTTTATGCTTCACCAACGTTCTCAAACCACTTTTGGTAGAAACGACAACATGGAATTGCGAGAGAAAACACGATTTTTAAGCCATGGCCAATGTTCAGAAACGCCATTTTGCACACAAGTGACAAAGCGGAAGTTCCAGAGAAACTTGCTTTTGAACCCTTCATATGAAGATCCTTTGTTTCTAATAGGTTGGTGTGATTTAATTGGATAGAAACAAGAAGACAAAACTTCACGAAAACCAAGCTTTTGAAACCCCCTCTGATGCAAAGGCTTTACTTGATGATTCATGTGTCTCGATTTAAAAAAATAAGAACCCCTACAAATTAATAAGCCTCCTCCTTATAAAAAATAATAACTTATGGGAAATAATTCAACTAATTTATTCCATATTTTAGTTATTCATTCTTAAAAAATTAGTGAATGATGAAAAAAACTGTTGAGTATATTAAATAAATATATATGGCAGAGACACATAAATGAAATAGAGGAGAGAACATAAGACAATCTGAAGAGAAGTGAGCCAGGCTGTGTAATTGTCAGTTACAAAGTGATCAGATTTTGGCAATTTGTGTTTCCCTCATTCTGAGGCTTTGAACCACCAAACATGCACTTTCTCCAACACTCTCCCTCTTCCTCTTCCTATATAAATATATGATCCTCACACCCCTTTTCTTCACACCCTTTCTTTTTCTCACTTAACTATTTAGTATTCTCTCTCTCTCTCTCTCTCTCACCATGAGTTCCGATTCCAACGGTGTTCAGATCCACAACACACGGAGGCTACCAGATTTCCTCCAAAGTGTGAATCTCAAGTACGTGAAACTTGGCTACCATTACCTCATTACCTATCTCTTTACCCTTACCTTGATCCCTATCATGGTACTTATCACTATCCATGTTACTCAGATGAACCTTGACGACGTTCATGCCCTTTGGCTCCAACTCAAGTACAACCTCGTCAGCATCCTCGTATGTTGCGTTATACTTGTTTCTGGATCCGTTATTTTCTTCATGACCAGACCAAGACCCATTTACCTCATTGACTTTTCATGTTACCGTCCACCTTCTCGTCTCGCTGTCCAATCTCACCAGTTCATGGAACATTCTAGACTCACTGGTTACTTCGACGAATCCTCGCTCGAGTTCCAGCGCAAGATTCTAGAACGTTCTGGACTTGGAGAAGAGACCTATGTCCCTGATGCAATGCATCATCTCCCACCAACTCCTTCAATGGCTGCGGCTAGAGAAGAAGCTGAGCAAGTCATGTATGGTGCACTTGATAACCTTTTTGCCAACACTAACGTTAAACCCAAAGATATTGGTATCCTTGTTGTGAATTGCAGCTTGTTTAACCCTACTCCTTCGCTTTCAGCTATGATTGTGAACAAGTATAAGTTGAGGGGTAATATAAGGAGCTATAATCTTGGGGGTATGGGTTGTAGTGCTGGTGTTATAGCAATTGATCTTGCTAAGGATTTGCTTCAGGTTCATAGGAAGACCTATGCAGTTGTGGTTAGTACTGAGAACATTACTCAGAATTGGTACTTTGGGAATAAGAAGTCTATGCTGATACCTAATTGCTTGTTTCGTGTTGGTGGCGCTGCCATTTTACTATCCAACATTGCCTCTGATAGGAGGAGATCCAAGTATGAGCTTTTTCGTGCTGTGAGGACTCATAAAGGTGCTGATGATAAGGCTTTTGAATGTGTTTATCAGGAACAAGATGATGCTGGGAAAACTGGTGTTTCATTGTCCAAGGATCTCATGGCTATTGCTGGTGATTCTCTTAAGACTAATATCACAACTTTGGGTCCACTTGTTTTGCCAATAAGTGAACAGATTTTGTTCTTTTCTACATTGATTACTAAGAAGCTGTTTAATGCCTATAAGAAGACTTATATACCAGATTTCAAGCTTGCTTTTGACCATTTCTGCATACATGCTGGTGGGAGAGCTGTGATTGATGAACTTGAGAAGAATCTGGAGCTTGAGCCAAAGCATGTTGAGGCATCTAGGATGACTCTGCATAGGTTTGGAAACACTTCCTCTAGTTCAATTTGGTATGAGTTGGCTTACATTGAAGCAAAGGGAAAGATGAAGAAGGGTAATAGGGTATGGCAGATTGCATTTGGAAGTGGATTTAAGTGTAACAGTGCAGTGTGGAAGGCCCTCAGGAATGTCAAGCCTTCACCAAATAGTCCATGGGAAGATTGCATTATGAACTACCCAGTCATGATTCATGCATAGAGAGGGTACTGTGTTGTCTCAAATTAGGAGCATTTTATCTTCATTTGGTGGTGTCAGTGTTGCAGTTACTTGAGTCCATGTGTCAACCCTCATTTTATCTGTTATGAACTGTTTTCATGTGTATTATGCAGAGAGCAGTGCTGATATATAGTCAGCATATGCTCATTTCAACAAATTATGCATAATATAAAAAGTAGTTGGATGTTTTGCAAGGGAATTTGTCTTTTTATGATCTTAACTCATCCATAAATAACTACACTATATTAAGATCTTAACTCACCAACTAAAGATATGGATATATCCTTAATAATTATAAAAGAAGAACACATCTAATTGTTTGATATGGTTACTCATTAGTGGTTACAATATCTTTGGAACTTTGATGCATAAAAGCTGCACATGTTCAGAGAAGAAAGGTTCCACATGAATAGTACTCAAGGATCTTATTCCAATGAAGTAGGTGAAAAAGCAAGAAGGTGATATAGAAAGTATTCAAGGATCTTATTCCAAAAACGCTTACTACATATTTCTCGGATCAGATGTATTCTAGATTCTATGTAAAAAAAGGAAATGTTGTTCTCTTCTTTCTAGTACAGGGCTTTATGCATTATACCAAACCAAGTGTTTGTTTTGTTCCCGTTAAGTTTTGGTCAAATTGAAGATAACTTTGAATTTGTGTTAATATAAGGCGTCAACATGCAGTCCAAAAAATGTGATAATGTTAATTCCTTCTGTAAGCATGCTTGGTAAAAATAAACAATATTTTCTAGTGTTTTAATTATTATCTGAGTTGGCACGTGAATTCTTCAATGTGTTGTTAATTTGACCAAACTACTTAGCTGGTTCTGTTTCCGAATGTGGCTTTAATTAATGATTTAAAATACCATTGGTCCTATCGTTGTCTTTTTTACACTATTACTATATCATCTATCGTTGATTTGTATTACTTTTTATCGTACTATAATCCATTTTCTTCTTTCTCACGTGTCTTTTAAAGATCTAAACATCTTCCATGACAATTCCAACCATGACATCACCAATCCCCAATCATTCTTTCCAAATTGCTCTGCCATGGCCTCAATTTGTACGTGTTTGGTTGTTATCATATGAGTGAACTCATTGATCATAAGAACAAAGGCCAAAGATTTGGTATCAACTTTAACCTTGAAACATACATCCTCATCATTTCAATGAATTTAGTGTTATACATATATCATATATAAGATTATGTAATTTCATATTTATATGTAAATTGAGTTTATATTGAATATCACCTATAATCTAGAGTGAAAAGGTTATTCATGTATGAACAAGTCCTTTGACTATTCTTATGTATTGTCAAAATTACTTCTTAAATATCTTCCTGTTCCATGCATTACACCCTTTGTTTTTTACCCCCAACTAAATGCCTAGTCAAATGAATGGAAGAAAATAAAATAAAAAAGATTAATGAAGACAATAACAAAAAATATTAATTTAAAGAAAATAAGACTAAAAAGTATACCTTCACATGATTATTTTTAGAAAATAAGATATAGTGTATTCTTTCGTTAGTGTTGGGCTGGGCTTTATTTCATATTCCAAATGTCCACCCATTTCCAAGGTACTTTAGTTAAGCGCAATTGTTTAGGATTTTTGAAAGGCCCAAATTCTTTAGCTTGAAATTTAAAGTTTATAGTATGCATAAATGTAGGTTAAACTTTAATATTAATTTATTATAATGATGTTAATCGTTTTTCATATTTAATATGAGAGTAAATTACAATAACATCCCTAAGTTTTAGTGACATTACAAAAAATATCAATCTTTCTTTGTACCTATACAAATCATTTGTATTTATATATGTACATTAAACTAACAAGCTCTACATGAAAAACAAGTGTGATTTTTCAAGAAGATATTGTTTAAATCACTCTTATACCATGTATATTGTAACGAATAATAAATAATGAAAAATATTGATTCATATAATATTTTGATTTGTCTCCACAATATAACCTATTTTGTTTAACTTAATTATACTTATCATATTTTTTTTTGTTAAAAATGTTACATTTATCTTTCTAATAGGGTAGTAAGTGTAATGTATGTATATAAATTATGGGAGAACATCTTCCATCCAAAAGAGTGTATCACTTTATGTACCACTGACTGTAATCGGACAAAAAAATATTTAATTATTAAATTTTAACTTAAATACATTTTTTAACCAATTATAATTAATGATACATTAAGTGTCATACTGTATGGTACAACGTACTCACATAAATTAGGATTTATACACTAAATAATGAATGATTTGTATAATTCAAAAATATACAAGGATGTGTGTAATTTACTCTTAATGTTACACCGAGAGTATGGTAATCAACATATGGGGAAGTTATTTTATTTTTTTAGAAAAGTTATTCGGATAAATTTTTGTAATGAGTTAGTATTTATTGCCTTTTGAGGAATATGCATCAATTTTTTTGTTCAGAGTAAAAAAGAGCTTATTTTTCCTTTTAAATAATTGTAACACATGAATGTTCAACAAAATGCTTAAGTTGTAACACACTATCATGAAATTTATGTGTTATGTCTTCTTCTCACATAATCGTAAGTGGAAAAACTAGAGTACATATACTATAAAAAGAGAGAGAGGGAGATGAAATCACAATTATAATAATGGGTGCAATTGATAGTGTATGTAGAATAGGATAATTCATTAAAATGATAAAAATAACAATAAAATACAATGGCATAGAAGGGAAGAGACACAGAAAGGAAGATATATGCTGCTAATAGCTTATCTTCATAACATAAGCAATGCTTTAAGTCAGTTCAGCTTCAGATACTTCAGTAGTCTGCGTCAACAACATAATATAAATATATAAAACAATGAAATCATGTGTATATACGTAAGTCTATATCAACAACAGTAAATAGTGACCACATGAATGTTTGATTATGATAAAATACAATTTTCATATAGGTCCTTGTTTTTATTCTGATTTGCAGGCTAGAATAACAAAATTGTAGTTT
The DNA here is from genome assembly GCF_001865875.1 of Lupinus angustifolius. Lineage (NCBI taxonomy): Eukaryota > Viridiplantae > Streptophyta > Magnoliopsida > Fabales > Fabaceae > Lupinus > Lupinus angustifolius. Next base: position 1,454,722 of record NC_032021.1, on the reverse strand, counting down.
ATGATAATTACTTCATTAGGTCCTGGTCACAATCAGATGTTTTGTCATTCTCCTTAGCATTTGGAGATGCTATTGCAATGTGACATAATATTCGTCAGTTAATGAAAAGCAGCATTATTATTGTTACAGAATCTTGATTAACGACTCAATAAATATGTAATATTTTAATATGGTCTGATAAGGGAATTTTTTAACTTGCATATTCTCATATTGTTTTAGCCTACAGTGAGGATTATAGTACCTTAATGAAGTGTATTGCTATTTGCCACAATATTTCAATGTAATTTTATATCAACATCTATTCAATATTCAATAAATGATATTCTCTTTTCTCATCTTTCTTATTTCATCAAGAAATTAGTCCATGTTTCCTACCATATTCACATGGAGTGTCTTCATATTACTGTTGTCTACTAACCCAGTTGCAACGTAAGATAACAAAGTATTAATGATCTTTATCTATATGTTGGACAATAACTTCAAACATAAGTCAAACCCTTTGGGCTAACATTTGACTTCACATATCAACTATATTAAAGAAGGACCATGAATGGAATAATGCATGCATGCATGAGAACTAAAGCTAATAATATATCATTTTGTATTGAGAAAGATGAAAAGATAGAAAGGAAATTATAGAATTGTTGTTTTGTTAGTAAGCATTATTATTACCTTTCTTCTTCATCAACATTGGTAGTGGTTACTGTGGATTTGTAGTTGGGAATGGGAATACGACCAGACTCTATGTGCCTAATATCCTCCAAGAGAATTTCATAGTGCTTCTTAACTTCATCTGGTGATTTTCCACCAACTGCTTTTGCTACATTTAGCCATCGGTCATGGGTATCCTTATCATATTTTGCAAGTGCTTTTTCAAATAACTTGTTTTGTTTTGGAGTCCATGAGGAATCAGAAGGCTTATGTTTGCTCAGAGAACTTGAAGCCATAAGTTATCTAGATAGAAAGAAAAGGAAGAGAAGAGAACAATGAGGCCTTAGTTGAAGGGGTAGTAGGTTGTGTGTTAGAAAATGTAGTGGTTGCCTTTGCTTAAATATTGTTCAGGATAGTGGATTGTAGCTAATTAGAGAATCTGAATTGCCAAAAGTGGGAAAGTCTTGTGACCCTTTTGCTTTGGAATCATGAATGAAGCAGGACAAGAAGATTTGATTAAGGGGAATCAGTTTTATATGAATCTGGTTCCAAGTTTCAAATAATCTTGTCTCTCAGTCTTGATTTCTTTTCTTTCTCATTATTACAAATAATAATGAAGTAATATTTTTCAAGCCTTGAAGATTATAAATTTTGTGAAACTTATTAATGCTTAGGGGCTTTAAAAACTTAGGTCCAAGTAATTTATATATAATCAACTTATTAGAATCAAAATGACAGTCACATTTTTTTTAATAAGCATCACCAAGTAAGGAGGAGCATATTTAGAGTTGAAGCTGAAAAAGAAAGAAAATCTTAAATATGTGCAGTTATGGTGCCACTTAAATGAGGATGAAAACAAAAGAATAATAAATATAGGATCAAGAAGAAAGAGAAGAATACGGGTATATTCTCATCTATTTTCATAATGTGATTTATATTAAGCTGTTTATATTTCCATTAATTGTTTTCCCTAACTTTTATCATTCAATACCATTTGTTTTTGTATTGGTAAAGGGTCTAGGACCTTTATCTCCACTATAACTTGAATTAACTCTAAGTTTTTCACTCATCTAACTGCATGCCATGAAGTAAGCCAAGATAGGAACAAGAACCTAATTTGAACATGGCAATTGATGGCAGTGTGCATCAAGTACCCTATTGGATAAGACTTTTTTGTTGACGACCTTTTTGGTATTCCATCCAAGCTATACTCAAATCTTTGGCGTCAGAGATAAGAGTTGATCAAGTATCTTAAAAAGTAGTGATCATTGACGTACTCTAGTGTAGTGGCAGGTAGCTGCCAAGAAAAGAAAAATGATTAAAATTACTGAGCCTCAGAAGAAGTTACTTTTATTATATTCACTTCTCAGATCATTGGAATTGGGTTTTCAATCTTTGTTCTTTTGTGAGCAACTTTCCAAAAGCTTCTAGCTGGCTACCTGAAACATGTACTGTGGTATCAGCACAGAACATTGTTTGTATCTGCATGCTTTGATAGGATTCATACAGAACCTACTGATTTTATCTTTACTCTGGTTGGTTATTTCAGGGATCTTGTGTCAGCTTATTGGAGCAAGAGTGAAGTATCATTTTCATTACTCAATGACAAATATAACATGATAGTACTATAGACTCTTCCACTTTGTTTTATTTTCTTCATTAAATCATATTCTGCCAATCAAACCTTAACATGTCCTATATTCTAATCATTGATGAGCTTAATGTTCAAGTTTTAGGAATCAATGCACAACATCCCATTAAGATCAACCTTGCATTTTAACTAACAAAATCATTTCTCCCTTGCACACACACTTGAGCTAATTAATCTTACTTTTTGTGGAAATAAAATATATATCAAATTACACTTACCATTTTCGGTAAACAAATAGGCAAACACAAATTTTATTTATGTTATTTCCTTTTTCTATTATGTAAACATTTTCTATCTACAAATAACATTGTACCTATTAAACAACAAACTTGCATTTTCTAGGCTATATAGGAAAAAAAAGAGCCCTCTATATATAAAAAAAAAAGTTAATTACACTGACACCTCCTAAGTTTTAGTGAAATTATACAAATCATCCTTCACTTTTCTACGCCTACACAAACCTCCCATAGTTTTTATACTTTCATTACACTCTGCATGAGAAATAAGTGTAATCTTTTAAACAAAAAATGTGATAAATGCAATTAAGTTAAACAAAACATGGTATATTGTGGGGAAAAATTCAAATAATGTACAAATTAATGTATATTTATTATTTTTGTTGCAAAATGCATCAACAATTCTAAAAAAGATTGTGCAAATCGCTCTTATACTATATCGTAACGAACCAAAAATAATAAAGAGGTATCGACTCATATATTATTTGGACTTGTCTTCATAATATATCATGTTTTGTTTAACTTAATTGCATTTATCACATTTTTTGTTCACAAAATTACACTTGTTTCTCATGCAGGAGTAGTCAGTGTAATGAAAGTATAAAAATGAGGGGGGTTTGTGTAGGTGTAGAAAAGTGAGAGGTAATTTGTGTAATTTCACTAAAACTCAAGGGATTTCAGTATAATTTACTCTATAAAAAAATCATTTCTAATACTAGAAAAGCAAGTTTTTATTTTTAGTTTTAAAAGTAAAACTATCATCCTATCATATCTAAAAGATAAAAATATTATTTTTCTATTTTTATCATGTACTAACTTCTCCTATAATGGTGTGCCACTAGAGTATCTTCATCTCTAATAAAATGAGTAAGAATTCTCTTCATTAATAGAGAATTATCGTACAATAATACACAAAAAATAATATGTAATGATATATTTATCTTTTTATTTATCATGAAATTACATTTTTATCATTAAAACATGAAGAGAAATAAATGTTTATCTCTCCATTACTTGAGAGGATCATTATTCTAAAAAATAATAAATATAGTTCATTTTATGTTACATTTATTATGCCCAAAACTTATGATATAATATGGAAATACTCTTTTGTCCTGCTCCTCTTTTTGTTGTTGGGGGAGATTTTATCAACACCCTAGTTTTAAGTCTCACAACCACCTCTCATATTTTTTCACCGAAGTACCAAAAGTACCATTTTCTAATATCAACCTTATCCCCTTCTACATTTCACACTCACCCCTCACCATTCTTATGTTTCAACACATACTCACTAAAACTAAATCCCCCTACCTTCACATACCCACTAAACTCTATGCTCTCTAATTTTTCTTACCATTTTTTTTCCTTTCCAGTTTTGTTCTTGTTGTTTTTAATTGTATTTGCTTATTTTATCTATGTTTAGGATCGATTCTAACGATCTATCCAACATTTCAAAGTTGTTTAGAAATGTATAACCTATTTGATAGTTCAAATTCTCTTTAATTAGACGATGACATAAATTAGATAAAATTCATGGGGCCACTCATTACCCAACTTTTGAAAGTTAAGATGTAAGAATTACAAAAGGTGGATAAGAAACTTAAAGGTTTAGTAGATAAATACGTGGCTATAGTCAAGAAGTTTCACAATAAATATGCGAGGAGTAAAAAGTACTCATTTGACTCTTCATTCTTCTCATGCATGCACTGATATGAACCCGAACCCCTCATGATATTTGTGATCCCTTATCCATTGCCCCTTGCTTAGTGCATAGTGGGATATGTTGAGGACCATATGTCTGTCTCTTGAGCCAATACATATTCTATTCTATTTTTGTCTATGGTTTATGGTTAATAAAGTTATACATATCATTGTAATGGAATGAGAATTATAGAATTGTAGTTAAGATTATAATTTGAAGAAAAAGGGTGAAATGGTTTATTGAGTGGTGTGAAAGTGATGCCAATACAGTAGCCATCCACTCCTATTGTTTTCATAGTCCCTCTAATCAGAATCTTGTCATCTAGACGCAGTTTTGTGGTATATAAATATTGGAAAAGTTGGATCCATTCCTGAATTATTAGTCATTGCTTTTAATGGAATAGATTATGGTGGGTGGAGTGGTCCTGCATAATGTGAATTCTGACTCTTCGATAGCCTTAGAAGTTCACTCACACTTGGTTCCTGAAATCTCTTTCTTGAGAAAGCATAACATATTTCATATTTCATATTTCAAAGAGAATTTTCTTTAGAGAAAGTGTTGTTTATGCCTTGAGGAGTTTTTGATGATAAGTAGATAAAAGGTTCCAATTTTGACAAACATTATACAGGCACACGTAGCTGTTATTTCATAGGTCATAGGTGTTTGATAATAATGTATTTGTGGTGTGCATTAATTCTTAAAGATATGATTCTTTTCCACAAGATGGGGGACTGTGACATGAAAGTTCGGTCATGCTTATGCCATTTGATTTGGGTATTAAGTATTAACACTTCAATGCAAGATCCAACACTAAAGTTATTTTTTTACATAGGAAGGATGTTGAGGATCGACAAAGCTCAGTGATTGTTGCATATAAGCAAGTTTTGATAAAGTACCCTAGAGGAAGGCATTATTCAGGTCAAGTTGATGAGGTGACCTAGAAAGAATCCATTTTTTTGTTCCAGTATCATACAAGGATCTGTTGTCCCATACCACCATAAGGACTTTGTTCAACTTTGTATAATAAGTGGGCTCATCATGGGTTCCATTTCCATCTTCGCCCTGAACCAAACTGAAATGGGCTTTTACTTTAAGATTTTCAGTCCATTAACTACTTATCCACCAACAACCTTAAAATAATCCGTGGTGTACATTTCATTGAGCCTTGAGCCTGTTCTAAAAACAACAGTCACAGAGCCTGAGGGACAAAGCATTTGTTTTATATGCCCCATCTCTTTTTTTTGTCTCTCAGGTTAACTTTCAGATCTGTGGGTTATTTCTTTTTCTTTTTTTGGTTGTTGATTGGATCATCTCAATTTCCAGCAGGCAGTTTGTTGAAATTTATGAACTTGGTCCTTGGATTATTAATGGCCACCTGATAATATGAGCTATGATAGTATTATGATGAAATTTATGAGTGATCCTTATCTTAATCTTGCAATAAGAGTAATCTAGTTTTTTCATGTGGGATTATGCTTGAAATTACTATATGGAAAATGTTTAAGATTTTAGGCAATTGGGTGAACTCTAAAATTTATTGAACACAAATTTAGGTGAGTTAGATTGTAGGAATTTCTCATTTTCTTTATTTCCCTCAATTCTAACCAAAGTGACTCTAAAATCTTTGGTATCCTTTATTCATATTAGCATTCCATCGTCTTTTCAAACTATCATTTCAAATTGAGTGGCTAATATTTAGAATATCTGGTGTATTTCCACAACACTATAATCCTTAAAAATGTTTTGTTGTGATGCTAAATGTAAATGAAAAATACAGTTCCGATAAGTATTAGCTACCAAATTAGGAATTGCACCTCATATACTTTTTCTTTTGTGTCATTATAGAGGGTCCTAATCCTAATCTATCTATATTCCTATGTTATAATTATTCATGAAATACAAACAACCACACTGTGCAAATGGAGTAAGAATCTTTTTCATTAATGGAGAGACAAATATCATACAATAACATATAAAAAACAACATGTAATAATATTTTTATAATTTTATTTACCACGAAATATTATTTTTACATTGAAAATATGAGTAAATACAACCACTTGTCTTCTCCATTAATGAAAATGATACTTGTGGATCATATTGACTTTGTTCACACCTAAATGGGAATAATAATCATACTATTGAAGGACTTATTCATTCCCCACCAGCTTTTAATCTAAAGTACACAAATTTCAAAAGTTTTCTTTTCTCCATCCTCATTGATGTGTCTTAGAGGGACCTATACACTAGAACTCCACAATAATCTTTAAATATTTGGGATATTAATATGTCATGAAAAGAAAACTACTATTTCAACTGAACCAATATGCAATGATATTGATTTGTAGTCATCATCTAATAATAACTGAAGGGGAGGGTATCCTTTCTTTGAAATGCTTAACAGCTATATAGTATGGACCACATGTTGGATCAGTGTTATATCCTTGCTTCTCAGGACTATCAACTTCTTAAGGTACTTAGTTGATACATACAATTGTCTTGTAAGGCAAATGAAACATTACATGTGTATTTGTTGGGGATGGGGTCCTAGAGAAGGAGGTTGCCATCTAACACCAGCATTAAGTAACGTAGGAAATTAATTAAAGAATGACTTCATGGGACACATGCTTAAGAATCAACATCCATTTTTTTATTTAGTGGGGGGAAAAGAGAAATAGAAGGCTTCAAAGCCATGAAATACACTTGTGAGACGATTTTGAAGTATTTATCTTTTCTTCATTTCTCTCCAAAATTCAACTCGTAAACAAACTCTTAAAGTAATATTGATAAGGTCATTCCCTTCTGGCTGCTACTTGTCCATTTATTTAATTTACATAGGACCTATGTTATATTTGGAGGGATACACAAACTCATGATGAGTTGGTGTAGAATGACACGATTTAGTTTTGTGCCTAGGCCTTAAATGTCGTTGTTCTTAATGGTTGTTCCAAAACCTTCATGTGATATTGTCGCTAACTCTCCTCTCATTATTTATCCTTATTTTTCTCCAGCTACGTTCTTAAGTTATATCATATATGATTTTCATAATCTTCAGCCGAGTAATCTTATTATTGCGCCACAACTCATTATCTATAAAGATATATAAAGGCAGTCAAATAAAAGGGCTGAAATTATGTGATGGTGGTCAAATGTTGTCACTATCATGGGTTGAATAGTTAGTTAGTTCTGAAGCTGTGACATGAATACGTAGCATTGATTATGAATATGAACAGAGATGTACTTCATATACCAGTGACCTTTTTACAGTTTGGTTCAGCCTCCCATAGCAGACATTGTGCCAGGTATATCACGTTGCACCTTCACCAATACTGTTAACATTTCAAACCTACTACTTCACAAACTAAGGAGAATAGCGATGATAGACAAATATAAACAACAAAGTGTGAGATAACATATCTATAAATGGATCTTCTTGGTTTTAGTGATGATAGCAGGAAATGGGAAGAGATAGATCATAGATCAAAACAACATATAATTTAATTAAAATGAATATTTTTTTTATCGGCAATTATTAGTATGTTAATATTTTGTCATTCACAACTCCAATGGATAGTATTGACTCAACTTTTCCTTTTAAAGTATTCTCACACTCATTTAACTGCAAAATTAACTCTTCTCTTTAGGTACTAATGAGTTAATTCCCTCTTAAAAAATAATTAGCTTTAAAAATAAACTCTAGTAGCGTTTGAAATAAACTCTTCTTATTAGGAAATAAGTAATATAATCTCTAGTTACTTTGAAATATTTCTATGAAAAAACTAATCAAAATATAATAAGTCAGTGTGACTCAATTTCAACTTAAAACCTATTTTTCAACTATAAGCTTTTCATATGTAGTTAAATAAAATCGTTATTGAAACTTAGGATTAAAACCTACATTGCAAACAACTTTTTTATTCCTTATATGACAACAATTATGCAAGGGATAAGGACAAATGTAATGAGCAGCAACAATTATGAGCCAATTGACTATTGAAGGGCAGGCTTATTCAAAAGGTTATTTAGTTATGCAGAAACATAACATTCTATCTCTCGCGGATAAAGAGCTAATCTAATTCATGTTGTAAGGTTATTCACTCCAACAAATATTGCTCAAAAAAATTGAAACATTGATATTTAGAATAATAAGATAATTAAGGATTTAGTGAAACATTATACAATTGGTAAAACCTAAGCTTTTGAAACAAATAAGGAAAAAAAAACTATTTTATACGGAATTAATAGGACATATCTAAACTAAAATGTGAAAGAAATATAACTTTCTTGAAAGTCCTCTTGTAATATATGCTGCCGAATATACTTCCAGGTGAGGTCAAACCCTCTATTTTATTGTAAAGAATTTAGACAAAAACTTTACTAAATAAGTCTATGCTTATTTAATCAAAGTCTAGTCTTACCGATCTTTTTTGTTTAAACCTAAACTCATTATATGAACTTGATGAATAGGTTTCTAAATGACCCCATTTGGAGTTAGGAGAAATTTTATTAAGATTAAGAACATTAATGGTATCCAACCTTATAACCCAAATTGTTATCACTAGCTAGGAATACTCACATCTCAGTAATTTAGCAGGGTTACAATATATTTTTTTTGTGAACTTATGTGTAATAGATTAAAGTAAAAGAATTAGAAAAATTAATTCGCTTCCAACCGAGGGTTGATACATTGCTTTCACTTTGTGATGCTTTATATGTCAAGCTATCAAAGGAAGATACCCTCTATATATCTTTTTCGTTGCTCCTACTAGCTAGGGACATTGATCATGCCTAGTCCCTATTCACACATCCCAAATAAGTTAATCGATTCAGATCCATGTACTTTACCATGGCACCACCATAAGTTTTTAATTAACTAGCTTCTTGTCTTGACTAGCAATTACATTTACACCTTTTCCTTCTAAAATAACTTACCTTGATTACATCACACATGTTGGGGTGCCACTACCATCTCATTTAGGTTCGTTTGCTAGTTAATTTTTGGAGGGAAATTGAGACATCCGATACATCATTTCATATGTGTATTTCATGATTCTAAAATGTTCATTTTCACTTTATTTGTATCTAAAACTCAACTCACAAATTAACATATTTGCTGATGAAATATCATACTAATTAGGTTCTTTTTTGCAATACTCTAAGGTTAGTTTGAGAATTGGATTTTGGAGGAAAATGAAGAGAAAGGGAAGACATTAAATACAATTGTAAGATGACTTCCAAGCCTTCCATTTTCCTTTCTTCCACTCCAAAATCCAACTCCCAAACTAAACCTAAGGCCTTGTTTGGGAGTGAGTTTTGGAGGGGAAGGGAAGGAAAGAGATGGCTATTCAAAGTCTTCCCCTTGTTTGGGAGGTGGATCAAGGAGATGGGAAGGTTTTGGAAAGTTTATCAAACCCTCCAAAACCCTTCAATGACTAAATATGTTTAGTAATAATATATAATTACATATTATTGTCTATTTCTCATTGTTAATTACATTTTTAATGGAAAATAAAATAATATTCTTATATTATCATTAGTTTATCCTCATTCATCTAAATTTCATACTCCCAAACGATGATTTCCTTCATTTTCCCTTCCTAACACTTTGAGCCATCTCCTTCTCTTTCCCTATTAACTCCCATATATTTTGATAAGAGTCCACATATTTTGATAAAAGTCAACCTTTGATTATTTCACATCACTTGATACTATATGATAGAGTGCAAGTAAATTAGTACTTCTATTATAAGGTTCTTTATCCAGCCATTTCAGTGGCCAAGTTAGAAACAATTGAACAGATGAATTAATAAACATTGAGCTGCAATGTGCAATCAAACTTTCAGAATCTTATATCCATAACTTTGTACAAATTTGAAATATATAATATACTTTCGTAGAGGGAAAATGGCTGCGGGAATCATTCTAGATATTTTTTATATAAACTAGGTTATACCCATATTAAAGAACTAATTATTTTCACAAGAATAAAAAATTTAACCTTTTGTTCTATCTGGTGATCTAGTGACGCATAACACTACTAGACGAGTTGGTATCATTGCTTGATATTATGACAAAAAATAGAACCTATGGAGGGGGAATTGGTGAAGGGGTTGAGCATGTTTGTCCAATTAAAGAAGAGAAGTAAGTGCATGTTGATAATTTGCAACTTGCAAATGGACTAATAATGAAGCCATAGATAGCAGCAGAGTCTCAAAGAACCCAATCAATAGTTCCTTACATAGGATCTGGTGCTCTCCCCCATTGCAATTATTATTTTGGTACATATCCAATATCAGTTAGATAAGATAACAAGTACTTTTAATAATTATTTTTCCAATATTTTAGTAGGTAGGACAATTTCTGAGTGTGCTTGAAGAGGAGAAAACGAAAAGAGATTCTGCATTTACTGTATAAAAGGGATAAGGAAAGCAACTTCTGCTATAGACCTCAAACTCTAATGCTATTACAGCTGGGTGTTATTATTTTGTTGGGTCATATATACAATACAAACTTAGGGCAATGATATTTTCATCATCTGCTGAATAGTTTCTTGACATTACGCCCACTAAATTGCATTTAAGCAAAATGAATTTTTTAGCTATTATTACTCATTATATATGGCGTTTATTGGGCATAAATATGTGTCACTAATAACATGGTTCTCAAATGAGATCTATCTTCAAAAAATAAGTCTTTCTAAGTTTAATAATTTCAACATATTGACATTTCTAGTAATTTATTTGGTGGCATTTTAAGTTTTGCATGTACTTACTTTTGTATAATTATTACATGGTTATATTCTAAACTTTTTTATACTTATTTGGATACACTTTCTTTTGGAGACCAATTTGATGATTTGTTCACTACAAAACTCATCCTATTAAATATTTGATATACAGTGTCTAAGATGCTTCCTTGAGGATAAATGCACTAACTTCATTTGGAGAGATAGTCAAAGAGAATATAGGATGAAAAGCACTTGAGAAACTAAAAAGAAAGCCACAGTAGAAAAACAAAGAGGGGGACATAGTGGTTCTATGTTGATGTATACCACAAAGAAAGTGATGGATGAAATGTGATGGAAAAAGAAGGGCCCATTTGCCTTTAGCTATGGTATAGGGTCATGGAAAATAAAATAATATTCTTATATTATCATTAGTTTATCCTCATTCATCTAAATTTCATACTCCCAAACGATGATTTCCTTCATTTTCCCTTCCTAACACTTTGAGCCATCTCCTTCTCTTTCCCTATTAACTCCCATATATTTTGATAAGAGTCCACATATTTTGATAAAAGTCAACCTTTGATTATTTCACATCACTTGATACTATATGATAGAGTGCAAGTAAATTAGTACTTCTATTATAAGGTTCTTTATCCAGCCATTTCAGTGGCCAAGTTAGAAACAATTGAACAGATGAATTAATAAACATTGAGCTGCAATGTGCAATCAAACTTTCAGAATCTTATATCCATAACTTTGTACAAATTTGAAATATATAATATACTTTCGTAGAGGGAAAATGGCTGCGGGAATCATTCTAGATATTTTTTATATAAACTAGGTTATACCCATATTAAAGAACTAATTATTTTCACAAGAATAAAAAATTTAACCTTTTGTTCTATCTGGTGATCTAGTGACGCATAACACTACTAGACGAGTTGGTATCATTGCTTGATATTATGACAAAAAATAGAACCTATGGAGGGGGAATTGGTGAAGGGGTTGAGCATGTTTGTCCAATTAAAGAAGAGAAGTAAGTGCATGTTGATAATTTGCAACTTGCAAATGGACTAATAATGAAGCCATAGATAGCAGCAGAGTCTCAAAGAACCCAATCAATAGTTCCTTACATAGGATCTGGTGCTCTCCCCCATTGCAATTATTATTTTGGTACATATCCAATATCAGTTAGATAAGATAACAAGTACTTTTAATAATTATTTTTCCAATATTTTAGTAGGTAGGACAATTTCTGAGTGTGCTTGAAGAGGAGAAAACGAAAAGAGATTCTGCATTTACTGTATAAAAGGGATAAGGAAAGCAACTTCTGCTATAGACCTCAAACTCTAATGCTATTACAGCTGGGTGTTATTATTTTGTTGGGTCATATATACAATACAAACTTAGGGCAATGATATTTTCATCATCTGCTGAATAGTTTCTTGACATTACGCCCACTAAATTGCATTTAAGCAAAATGAATTTTTTAGCTATTATTACTCATTATATATGGCGTTTATTGGGCATAAATATGTGTCACTAATAACATGGTTCTCAAATGAGATCTATCTTCAAAAAATAAGTCTTTCTAAGTTTAATAATTTCAACATATTGACATTTCTAGTAATTTATTTGGTGGCATTTTAAGTTTTGCATGTACTTACTTTTGTATAATTATTACATGGTTATATTCTAAACTTTTTTATACTTATTTGGATACACTTTCTTTTGGAGACCAATTTGATGATTTGTTCACTACAAAACTCATCCTATTAAATATTTGATATACAGTGTCTAAGATGCTTCCTTGAGGATAAATGCACTAACTTCATTTGGAGAGATAGTCAAAGAGAATATAGGATGAAAAGCACTTGAGAAACTAAAAAGAAAGCCACAGTAGAAAAACAAAGAGGGGGACATAGTGGTTCTATGTTGATGTATACCACAAAGAAAGTGATGGATGAAATGTGATGGAAAAAGAAGGGCCCATTTGCCTTTAGCTATGGTATAGGGTCAATTTGAAGTGTATGCAACTAGTACAAAGAGAAAGAGAAAGGGGACCTAGAGAGATAGAAGGGGTTGAGATAGAGAGTTGAAGAAGAAGAAGAAATAAAGTTAGAGAGAGAGAGAAGGACTAGATGAGAGGGTCCATTAGGTGATAATGGAAGTTGCCTTCATCCTCTCTGGACTTGATCCTACAAATCTTAAATTATATTTGGTCACTTTTACCTTCCAATATTGTTTGCTTCAAGCTTCAAATTGCACCATAAATTTTGCAAGCATAGTATGATTTAGACAATTTTAGTGTTAGTGTCAAGTAGCTGCATGCAAATGGCATAGAGTGCCCTCTTGCATAAGCATCACTCTAACACTTATGATTCACCTAGTTTGCAACAACCGATTATTATAGATTACTTTCTTGACCCTTTGGTTTGTCTTTTTGACTAAAAACAGTGACACTCAACTAACACTAGAAAAAAGAATTCTAGGATTTGTTCAGCAATTAGAACGAGGTCTATTATTCCTAATCTAGGATTATCTTCATAGTTTAACATGTTTTCCTTGTTAAACCATCAATCTCTTTCTGTCAAGTGTAACTTTCAGATCTATTTAGACTTTTCATGTTGATTAATCAAACACACATAATTGTTTGAAATAGACGCTTACCCATAATTCAATAGTATTACAGTGGAAGGTAGAACCTAAGAGGCTATAACTTTCCCATATTTTGTAAATTTGTACATTGAAATATTCAGTATAAGTATCTGAACAGTTTAAACCTTGTGATTTCTAAAATAAAGTTTTGATTTTTAATTTTCTAACACACTTGCTGACATGATTCTTAAAAATTAAACACAGAACTTTATGCTTCTATATCTAAATTAAATTAAGCTATTTTAAGTGAAACCTGCAGAGATTGATTGATTATTGGACATGTGGGCAATCAATGGATTCCTTGCAGGTACAAAATTTGATTGAAGAGCATAACAAGATTAGGAAAAAATAATAATGATGAAAAGCACTACTATGATGGAGGCATTAATTGGTTAAAGTTAAATGAGAATATGATTAGGAGAAAGATATGAATTAGTACTAAATTTAGAAAGGTGTGACCACAAGACATTAATCCTCTATGGAGAAGAGAATCTTATGCTAATCATCAAAAGTACTCACTCACTCGTATCAACGCATTGTGTCCACGACACACGCGTCTCTCTCCAGTTTGTGGTGAAATTTTGTGTTCTCTCGCAAAACTTCCTAGGTACTAACACCTAGTAACAAGTGAATGAGACTCCTCTCCAATAACAATAACAAAGAGTTAAGTGATGTCAAAAACAAAAAAAATGTTATAAAAATCTGCTCACACATAACATTCAACTTGTGAATTATCTCATTGCATTGAAGAGGTTGATAATTAAAAACGAAGAGTATTAGTATTATATTTATTCCCAGTCTCATAATTATTACAAGTATTCAAATTAAAAAAACTCAAACCAACCAGACATTAGTCTAATGGTGTAAGGTCTAACTCGATATACAAAGTCGATTGTTCGATTTCTGAGAGCTACACTTATTGGAAAGGACAATTATGAATCATCGAATTAGATTAATTTCTTATCCAAAAAGATGAGAGAATGTAATAATTTTTTTAATAATCCTCTAAGTATAATTGATCTCCATAAAAAGTACTGAAAATCCTAGAGAGTGTGTTGTATTTTTTTCATTCAAATGAAGATGAGTAATTATGAGTTTCCTCGTAATACATGACATATCATCGTATGACATGTCAGATCAAAAGCTCCACAGAATACCACGTGGCATTACCCACGTGGGTGGCAACGTATTATGTTCACGGGGCCAGAAAAATGAAATGCTCAAGCTCCCATCACTATCTCAAATCTCAATATTAAATATTTGTTAGATAAGTTTTTTTTTATTGTTAGGGGAAAGAAAGTGAAATGCTTAAAAATCAAGATATTATGAAACTAGAACATAGCATTCAACCAAAGTAATCATATTCAATCCCACCATAAATATCAAACGGCATCGTTTTGGAGGTGTTGGGACACAACCACGTGGCAGTCATATGAGTAGGGTCCAAAGCCCACAGCCTCAATATCAATTCATTCACCAGCCTTTCTCTCTCCTAATAATTCCGACCACTTCATACTTTTTTGTTATCTCATGTCATAGAGATGTATATACTAATAGTGTATGAATTTTATATATTATCATTATATTATTTATTACTGATATTTAATTATGGTTAACTTTTAAAAAATGTAATTCAAAATAAATAATGGATAATGAAACATATGTGTATAAATATTCGGTGTATAGATTTTACGCTATTCTTTGTGTTAATATTTATTTTATTTTTCTCCTATATATACACATTCATTCAACTCCACTTTATCCTTAACAAAACAACTACAATATTTCACTCATTCTCTTCTCTTTCTTTCACTCTCGGTTTCTAGTTTCTATAATAAATAAAAGGAGCGCACTTTAGCAACACATATAAGTGTTACAGGGCCTACTTTGTTTACGTCTAAAGCAACTTCATTGCGTACTTTAGCAGCAAAACAGAACCATTACTATTACTTACTCTGTTTTATTTGAGTTCAGAACAGAGTGGCCTAACAATAAGAACATCATGTTGCACTGTCTCAACACTTCAGGGAATGTAGGTGGAACATGTTCAGATATGAAAGTGTTTGAAATACAAAGATCAAGGAAGAAATGGCTACAACAAAACCACGAAGAGCAACAACAACAACAACAACAACATCATCAAGGATTGATGATGATGATGATGGGTTGTGGTGATTCAGTGCTTGGTGATGTGGTGGCTCAATCAATGAAATCTGACCCGGGTTTGGAAAATGGGTTACCCGAATTGGGAATGTTTGAAATGGGATTCGGGTCTTCTTTATTGCCACGTGCTTCTGGGTTTGATGTTAATTCCTCTGTTTCAAGGACTTGTAGCAGAGACATGGCTTTACCAACGCAAAAGAAAGAAACATTCAAGAAGAGGAAAGCTGAAAAGATTCAGAATTCAAAGGTATGTAAATTTAATAACACGTTAATTTACTTTGTGTTAGGTTTATTCAAGTGTGAAGTCTACATCATATATGATGAGAGAAATGAAAGAGTTTATAAGTAAAAAAATGTTCATGTAACTATATTGTTAAGGCTTCGGTAATATGATGTCTCACATATGGCTCTTCATCGTGGTTGAAGGCTCCACATTCAAGGTCGGGTCCAACACTTTGTTTTTAAGTTACAATCGTAGTTATCTTATATTTACTCGAAATGTCTAATTGCGGCCTCAATGTGGTTGCGTAAACGATTAGAACTATAACATTTATGATTGGTTTTTGTTATCTTACCTTAATGCCTATGTTAGGATATGATCCTGAGGAGTATGAATGGAGAGGGAAATACTATTTTTACGATTAGTTTAAGGATAAAAATGTCATTCCTGAGATGTTGGTGTTTGGTTCGTGTTGGATTAACGAACTAATGATAACAATGAATGTTATTGATTTATGTTTGTTTAGGTTGTAGCAGAAAGTGATAGCAAAGAGAAGAAGATTAAAGTAAGTGGGGATGAAGAGGAATCCAACAACAAGAATACAAAGGCAAAGGCAAACACAAATAAGAACAACAAGGAAGCGTGTGGTGAAAGTTCGAAGGAGAATTCGAAAGGGTCTGAGGTTCAAAATCCAAAGCCCGATTACATTCATGTTCGAGCACGCCGTGGTCAAGCCACTGATAGTCATAGCTTAGCTGAAAGAGTGAGTACAAAATTCACAAACCTTCTTAATGCATTTCTCTCTGTAAGGTTCAACCTTTACCATTGGGAACTAATTGCAATTAGTTTTGTTTTTGTGCAGGTTAGAAGGGAAAAGATTAGCGAGCGGATGAAGTATTTACAAGATTTAGTGCCAGGTTGCAACAAAATCACAGGGAAAGCTGGAATGCTTGATGAAATCATTAACTATGTTCAATCTCTTCAGCGACAAGTTGAGGTTAGTTTTAAAGCACTTCAGTCCTTGCCTTTCACATTGATCTATAGGAAATTAGGCTATTTTTTTTTCCCTTGGTACATTGGAGAAGTATTTAGAAATTACATAGTTATATGTGTAGAAAACAAGATAAGACCATTTGCAAGAAAATGGTAAAGATTTTTTGAACATGAAGTAATGTGTGTAAATATGTGTTGATGGGTATTACTCTGAAAGTTTATATGGTTTCAATTTGAAGAACAATTGAAGTGTTCATGACTTACTCTAATATTAATTTATCATAATATGCAGTTCTTGTCAATGAAACTAGCTGCTGTAAACCCAAGGCTTGACTTCAACATTGATGATTTGTTTGCCAAAGAGGTAAGGGAAATGAAGATACCAGAAGTTCTTTAGCTCAATTACATTCTATGACTATGAACATAATTAGCTATAACTCAAATAAGCAATTTTGTTTGATGTACTCTTGTATTTGATCCTCACAGGTATTCCCGGCTTGTTCTTCAAGTTTTCCAAACATCGGGGTGCAATCAGACCTAACTACTACTAACCCTGCATATCTTCACTTCAATCCAGCACAACTTGTTTCATGCTGTAGTGGATTAATGAACAACATGGGAATAAACCTTTCAGATCCGGGGCTTCGTAGGACTACTAGTGCACCTGTATCTTTGCCTGAAACATTTATTGACTCATCATCTTGCTTCACTGTAGGTTTCTCCTATGTATATCAGTATATGTGTTATTGTTCTAATGATCAGTTTTCACCAATTGATCTTTTTCATGTGCACTGCAGCAAATTTTACCTTCCTCAACTTGGGAAGGAGATTTCCAAAACCTTTATAATAATGTGGCTTTCGATCAAGCGCGAACAGCATCATTTCCTTCTCAACCATTTACAGGTAGCTACAAATTCATCACTTGTCAAATCACTTTTTTTTCTCCTTGGCCTGATATCTTAATAGTAGAAAGTAGATGCAAAGAATAGTGGATTTTCATAGATATGAGAGCCCCACAGATATTGATAAATGCATAGGATTGCTTAGGCCTTTTTTATCAAAATGGAGATTTTTTTTCAGAAGTATCTATTAATCATTCAGTTATACAGCCACTTCTTTTATCTGCTTCCACCTTTCCCATTACTTTCACTCCATGAAAGTGGAATGAAGTTTTTTTATAGCTAAGTTGTTTGTAATAGAAGACAAAAATCACTTATGAGATTAGCAAGTTAATGGGTAGAGAAAGCATGAAGCTTCTCCTTTTGAAAATTCTCTTAAGTTATAAGGCCCTAGATCAATATTTTTCTTCAAAAACTTCTACACTTTTAGGCCATTCCACAATCACCTTAATTTTAGGCCACATATATAGTTATTTGTTTACCACTTTAGAAGTAATTAAACTAAGCTACTTCTGAATATAACATCTCTAATTCAGTTGTTTTATATCTTGCAGGACTAGTTGACACTAGCAATCTAAAGATGGAGATGTAGAAGAGATCTTGTATTATCATTTGTTGGATGAAGTGATTCATTCCACATGCTTCTTATCAAGATTCCTTTTCTTTTTAAGTACATAACATAAATTGGTTGTATACTACTACATAGTATGAATAAGATCATTTTAGTATCTGTTAACTTCAGTCACATTCTTTTGGATGTTTTAAGTACAACATAACCAAAAGGAAAAAAGATTGATAGTGATTAGCAGAATATGTGACCAAGTACCTAAACCAATGTACATAAGAGCCATGATGATTTGTTTTCATCTTTAGTTCTCTCCAAAATCTGAATATTTGGTAAAATAGAAAGTTACATAAGCCTGATGCAAAAGTGACACTTAATAATATTAATCTATACTATAATAAATAAATGTAGAGGTGATGTTGTCATATCATATTTTACACTTATTAAGAATTTATATTCTTATCTTACATCATAATTTTATCATCTTTCTAAAATTAAATTTTTTATTTTCATTAATAATAAATTTTGTATATTATTTTTAAATGTTCAGTCTATATTTAAATATATTATTTATGTGGGTATTAATCTACAATAATAAATTTAACTAATTAAAAATGGTTAAAAGTTAAAACACTTCCATCTATTGTCAAACTAGTATGAATACTATTCAGATTTAACTTAAGTCAAAATGTAAGGGTATATTCACCCTTAATTTAATCAAGTGTATAATTATAAATCTACAAGTTAGGTTGTCATCTTACTTTACAAAATAATTTAACAATTAAGGGTTACCCATTTGATAAGATTGTGTCCATTTAATCAATTTTTAGAAGTTTAGAA
Organism: Lupinus angustifolius; assembly: GCF_001865875.1. Classification (NCBI taxonomy): domain Eukaryota; kingdom Viridiplantae; phylum Streptophyta; class Magnoliopsida; order Fabales; family Fabaceae; genus Lupinus; species Lupinus angustifolius. The sequence goes on along the minus strand of NC_032021.1, from coordinate 1,435,417 downwards.
CCACTTAAAGTTGAATTTTCGGAATAAACATTAAAGGTAAGGTATTTTTAGAAACTAAATTCTTAGGTATTTATGTCCTCCTTTTGATTAAACTACTTTTCATCTCACTATTAACTGTCCATTGCCTAACATTCACTACCATTGAACAATTTTTGGAATTATCAACCAAACTTTTCCTTTTAAGCTTGATAGAGCTTCTTTTAATCATAAATTACTCCCGAAATATGTTTCGATAAGGAAAAGTTGTATTAATTGAGCACAAGGGGTACACATCCAATACAAGAGAGAAAACACTAAACTAAATTTCAACGAGCTAAACTGAAACAATCTTCAATTCCATCTACCCAATTACAATTTGATATGTATCATCAAATTTTATCCAAATATATAATCATATGCATGTGTGATATCTTCATCTCTTCTTGTAAGATGAATCCAACATCCTTAAATGATTTATGTGTGATGTGATACCATGAAAATGTAACATTCCATCTTACCTGTCTTGGTGCAAGGTCACATGCTGCTAGTGTGTGCAAACCTTTAATGCAAGTTTGTGAAACTATGACTTACTGAAAAAGCAGAAAGCTAAGTAACTGATAAAGTGATAATGCAGAAGCATAGGTTTAGGTAGAGCTTATAAGATTCAACTAAACCTTATCCATTTAGTAGTTGGATGAAATGGAAAGACAACATTGAACATGCTTGAGAGAGACATAGCCTATGAGCCTGATACTGGACCATGTAAAAGCAACCTTTGGGGACAGAATAATTGTCTCTTGATTGAGACATAGATAATTAGGCCACAGAGTAATGAATACAAAGCCCTTAATGTGAAGGGGGAGACAGACATTTCAACTTCCTCAATTAATTAGAATGATTTTTCTGTCCCTCAAGTACACCCAATGAGTTATGATTCATTTCAATCCTAAGGGACAGTTTAACTGACATGGTTTGTTAAACTTAAAATGCTATAATTATATAGACAAAGGAGAGTCACACAAACTAGAAAAAAAGATGTTACTATTGTCATTTAATTCTTTATCTGTTTCTAAGATTTGGGGTATCTTTTAGTAACATTCTTCAATTACTTTCCAGTTTCATGAACTGTGAAGCTTCTTCATGTACTCTTCTCTAAGAAGTTAAATGCCTAACAAAGTATGTAAAGACATAACCATATTCAGCATAAATTGATGTCTTCATATGCATGAAAGGAACTTTTCAGTGTTAGGTTGCATTGATTGTTAGTTAGGACCACTTAGTTGGATGGGGCAGCATGAGGTATCTTGTTATTTTATCTTGGAGTTACTAGAGCCTCAGGTTTGCTTCACCTTCAAGCCATATATAATAGTGGACCTGTCTCATCCTCCTTCTTGATTCTCTTTGTTCCTCTAGATTGTGAGAGATGATATTGGTTTTTCCTTTCATGGGCCCCCTTTCTGCTTTATGCAAAAACTTATCTTCTGTAAATTCACTCTCTATTCTGGGAAAGATTCCCTTGCAGTTGCAGGTAGATAGCATAAAACAACACTAGTAAAACTCAAAAGCACACCATCAACTGGACCAGGCTCATTCTTCTACGGAATAATGTGCTCATGGCCTAGTGACCCAGCTCAGTTTTGGGTTGGGTTGGACTCATGTTCATTTTCAAGAAATATTGGGCCAAGTCCTTGTTTTACACTTTTACTACTTCACTGCTTTTTCTTTTTTAGTGTACCACACTATACTGCTTAGTGCTTATTTGTGGCTTTTTACATAGTCACAAGCTTAACTAAGAGGGAGTGAAAAGAGGCCATCAAAATTTACCAGACTAAACAGAATTCTTTATTCTTAGAGAATCAATGCATAGCAATTCTCATTGGCAAACCAGTTCAAACACTACATAATAACATACAGGTTGAGGAATACTGAGAATCAGGTAATACCATTTCCTTTAGGAGTGAGGCTTGGTGGCCAGTGCAGCAAGTCATGCAAATTAAGATAGTCATCTCCCCGCATATTTCTGTATAAAATGTGAGCTTATTGCTGAATTATTGTGTCAAGTGCCTACCACTGCTTCCCGATTTCGGGACAAGGTAATCGCAAAGCAAGCAGGCTAAGAATGAGTTTTATTAATTTGTTCAACATGGTAACACATTCCTAAGTTGTGCTAAATTCCTAAGTTGTGCGCAGAATACTTTTTTCATCCAACAAAGCCTAAACTAGTGTGTCTAAGAATTCACTGACTGTAGTATATTTCAGCTGTGGATACAGTTCTGTGCCGTCCACACCAGAAGAGGACTCAGTATCAAAGTATGTGTGATCTCCCTTTATGAAAGCAGAATATATAAATAGTAGCTCGAAGTTGGCAGGGAAAGAAGTCTCTGCAATGCAAAAAAGTTGTAGACTTTCAATTAGAACTTTCTCTCTTATATTTTCATTTTTAAATAAGTTGTTTTGAATATATATTTAACTAGAGACCCCATATCCCTCGGTCAGACAACCTTATTATATGAGATGATTTTTCATACAACCTTATTATATGAGATGATTTTTCATACCTCCTAAAGTCTTCACAGACAAGAAGTAGCAACATAAGGCACGCGTAAATTGAAGTCAAGTGTTAGATATGTTTTATACACTACTATAAATCTATAATACCTTTGATTTTCTTCAGCAACACTTCTTCTGAGACATGCAATTTCTCAAGCTTCTTCCCAATTTTAGTCTCCCACATTTCAACCAGCTCATTCAGAGAACAAACATTTCCGGGGGGTCTCAAGTACAAGACTTTGTTTAACGTATGGGGATCGTCAACTGCATTGATAGTGAAGGCAGCAACATCACTTTCCTTAACGAAGACCCCTGCAAACAAACCATCAGTAATAAGCAGAAAATAAAAGGACATCACTAAAAGAATAACAATGGCCTAGAACTCTTGATGAGGAAGACCTTTTGTATTCCCAGCACCAAATATGGTGACCTTATCCCTGGGAGGAGATTTTAAGCCTGGTTGAACAAGAGAAGGAAGCAAAATGCTCATAAAGAAATTGCAGGAGATGAAAGTATATGGAATGCCTTCGGCCTCCACAAGTCGCCGAATTTCAAGTTTGGGTGCATAGAAATTATAGCCATCAACAATTTCAGATACTTGAACCCTGGTAGGATCTGATCCAAATTCAGATGGGATGAACCTCTGAAGCCCACACAACTAAAAACGGGTTATTGAACAGATGTTATACTAACACACACATGTATATTGAGAACAGTAAAAACATATATCTTAATGAAAGGAAAAGGCAAGAGTGTTTTAAGGACTTGAAGGTTTCATGGGTTCAAGAAAGAATAAGTTTCAGCTGTTAAGTGATTTAGCATTGCTCTCCATGGATTTGGAGGCATAGAAGCACATTTCATTGTACATTTATCAAACCCATTTCTAATTTGTTCTCAAGTATGAGCTTAACCAAAAGGACAACAAATAAATATCATTAGGAAATGTCTATTGAACCTACTATATGAAACTTTAGTTTTCCATTTGGGATTCTTTTAAAGCACTTGAATTCACTGACATTTGCTAGATGAAAATTTTACTCTACACAACTATGACCTGAAATTTCTCAATGTTAATCACTTATCTCATTACTGGCTTCTAGTTATCAATACTTTCTTTTAATTTTTTCGCTCGCAATAAGATTACCTTTCAACTTTACTTTACTCTTAAAACTTTCAAAATTTTAATTATGCACTAAATAAACATATTTTTTCTTCCAGAAAATAGACAAAAAGTTATGTTAGAACATTATGTTTTTTCTTTGATATATATACTCTATGCTAGTATATTAGAAAAACAAAATGGTATACTATGCATGACCTTGATGGAGCCAAGTTGTTTGATAACTTGGATAAGAAGCTTCTGATGAAGAGTCTGTTTAGCAGAAACAGCACAAATCACCACATCTACTAGCTTCACTGCCTCAACAATGCTGGCTTCATCTTCCAGAGAACCCTGACCATATAAGAATAACATTTCAAACCAAAAAATTGAAACAATAGAAAATAAGAGATAAAGAAACAAACTTTAAGAACGGTTGCTCCAGAATGAGAAAGGGAATGAAGCTTGTGAGATTTGATGGGGTCAGAGAAAGCAGAATCTCTAACAAGAACAAAAGTTGGATGGGAAAGTTTGAGGCTTTGTTCTGCTAAATGGTAACCCAGATTTCCCGTTGCCCCAATCACCAAAATTCTACTTTTTTCCACCATTTTCAAACCTTATCTAGCAACCTTTGAGTTTTGATGAAATTGATTTTGCAATTTGAAGGTAATCAGGCTTTTTCAATGCAAGGACTATCAACAAAACCAACCACGCGCCAAAGTAATAAATACAAAAATAAAATTGATATTTGATTGTATAAATGGTGCAATATAATTATTGAATATATAAACTAGCCATTGTTAAATTACTTCACTTTAACTATTGTGTATTTACATTGTAAAATTTTATCATCCTCCTCTCTCCTAGGTTTAGTTAAGAAGTTCTAAAAAGATACCTTGTGTTAACAAATTATTATATTTTTTTAATGATTTTTATATTTTTTAGACTTTTAATATATTATGCACCACCAAAATATATTTTACATAAAGATTAATGTTAGTTAACATGTGAATGTCAGATGGTGTAAAAAACTTACATTATCATAATATAAATATTAAAATGTTTTTCATTTTCGGATTTCTAAAACTCAATACTAAAAATTTGGGATGATAATAATTATTAATTAAGCAATTCATGAAAACCATATTTAAAATAAATTCAATAGAAGAACATATATTGGTAGTTTTAAGAATATGTAAATAATCACTGCATATATTGTTTTCCTTTTTAATGTTGAATATTTTTCATATTTTATTCATTGCCACCTACAACACCTAAGCTTCTTTTCATTATTATTATACATCAAATATGTTAATGGACAAAGAACTGATATATAAGAATCTTCCTCAATCTACCATTCAAAACAAACTTAAGATTTATAAATTATTAAAAACAACAATTTATCAGTTCTTTCATATAAGATCTGTTACACAGCCAATTAAAACAATGCATGAAATAAAATTAAGCAAACAAAATTGCGCCAGGCAAATAATAAGACAAAACCCATGACTGAGAGAACTTGGTATATTAAGTATTAACCAAACCTAGCTTCATTTATTCCCCTTTCTTCCGCCCTTCTTGGCTGAGCCCTTTGAAGGTACTTTTCCCTTGGAAGCCTTGCCACCCCTACCCTTGCCCTTAGTCTTGGGACCCCCTTTTCCTGATTTACCCATTCCACGTGTCCTAGCATCCTTCTTCATTCTCCGATCTACAAGGACTTTTCCCTTCCCAGTCTTAACTTGGACACCTTTCTTTGCAACCACATATTCCTTTTTAGGCCTCTGTTGAGCAGTAGCCTTTTTATACAGTTTTTCTATTTGCTTGCTCTTCGAACGATCAGATATCTCTGTCTGATCAGATATGGCAGTCGCCTTCTTACGTGCCTTCTCAAGCTTCCTCATCGCCACACGTTTCTTTCTTGCTTTGGCCTCTGCCACCTTCTTCGCAGGCCGAGCATCAATTTCTTTAAATTGTGCTCTCATTGCAGCAATTTCCTCTTTGGTAACTGGCTTCACTGGTACGCGGTGCTTCTTTTCCTCATCTATAAACCACTTAGGCAATCCCTCGTCATCAAACATGTACTTGTTATATGCATCATCAAGTACCAGTTCCCGTTGCTTTTTCCTCAGCATCTTCCTAGCACAAGCCAATATCTCAGCTTTGGTTTCAATATCATCATCCTCTGATTCAGAGGATGAATCACTAGAATCAGTACCAGGCGCAGGAACTATCTCAAAATCGTCGTCTGCCTTAGATGCTTGAGATTGGGGTTTGTCTATCACCACAGCTGCAGGAGCTTCTGTTTTATTTTCTTTGGCTTTTTTCAGAATGGATTTCTTCTCCTTGATTACTGTCGTTGACTTCTTATCCTTGTGCCCATCTATATCCATTTCATCTTCACTCTCGTGTTTCTCAAAGTCTCCTTCCTCTGCAGCTTCAGCAAAAACATCCTGACTAAACCACCTATTTGTGATCTCCTCTTGGGTGGGCCCTGTACCATCATTAAGTGGCACCACTAAAGGATTTGCTTCTTGAACAGGCTGATCTTCATCTGAATCATATTTGGGCTGAACAATACCATCATCCTCACCACCCTGCACAGCCAAAAAGACCATTATCTATACATGTACACAAGAAAAAGATGCTTACTTTCAATGTTCTAAATAACTAAACGCAATTGTTTTTGTTACAAAAATATCAATCCTCAAGAGATAAGAACTAGAAAGTATAGTACACTGGGAGTAAGATTGGATGTCAAGAGGAAAAAGAAAGGGCAGGAAAGAAATTGAAGGGAAAAAAGAGACGAATTGTGATCAAATGAATATTTTTCTTCACTTAGATTTAAAAAATTTAAATTGAAATTCTCCAAAATAGGGGTGGTTGTGATATTGTGATATGTTCATAAAAGTGATGGGAGTGTTCTAATGAATCACATCAGAATCCCTCATTTTCCTCATCTCCATTTATATAAGCTCCTAAACAGGGAGAACATGTGCCCTAAATAATTCCCTCATCTCCCTTCTCCATCCAAATGTACCCAAGACAATAGATAGTAGACTCATGAGTATAAAACAGAGGAACAAGACATTGAAAATGATAGCAAAAATCAAATGGGACATAGACAAAGAGAATGAAGTCATAATTGGATGTGTCCGGTTTATCCACATTTAACATATTTAAATCAAGGCACGTTACATACCTCCAAAAGTTCTTTCCCTGCATCATATGACTTCTTAACACGCTTCCTCTGCTTTGCAGTTCCTTCCTTTTTTACCACAAACCGCTCATAAGCTCCTTCAAGAAACTCATCCATTTGTTCATCATACCTAATATCAGGGTGCGTTAGCAGGAAATCAATACAAGCTATAAGCAACAATTCAAGTAACCACATTTTAGAACATTGGAAACTTTACTAAAAACCAGCCAATCACCTTTTACGCTCTTGATCAGAATCCTCCAAGCCACTGGATGAATGCTCTGATCCTTCATGGATATTTTCATTATCACTGTCATACACTTCCCTCTCATCACCTTCATATTCAGTGGTATCAACAGCTGCAAGATCATTCTTACCCTGAAACCCATGACAACAGCCAAGAAACAAAATGAATGAATATTTCAAAAGTTATCCCCGCCTAAAAGATGACTTGTCATTAAGTGTAAAACATGAAGCCATAGTTACACATGTCACAACATATTTAAATTTCAGAAAGAAAATGTTCACATTGGGTTGTTTTTCTTTGTTTTTGTTCTTTGTGAGAATGACTTAACCTTTTTCTCTTATGCAATTCTCTTCTCATCTGATGAAAATTCTTGATTTATCAAAGAGAGGGACCCTCTTACAGAATATGCTAAGATGACAACTAACATTTAACTTCTGAATTAATGAAATGAAAACTGCCAGATCTCGGGAATAGTTGCATGTGATTCAATCACCAAAATGACGAAAGCAAACCTTGATAGCGGAAAGAGAAAACAACTCATGATCAACATAACCATCTTCTACTACGTCCATTTGCATCCCTGTTGCTTTTCGAGCTTTGTCCTACAAAGTTCAAATGAATACAGAAAGGAGTTAGCTTAAGTCATCTACTTAAGAAAGGAACAAAAACATAACCCTGCTTAGAATGTTACATAGCGGATTAAATATATAAGTTTTCATTCCTAGGCTTGCCCTGAAACCATTTATTGAACCAAACAACATGTATAATTTACAAACCCGTTAACCATAAAAAAAATGTTAACATTGTTGCGTAGAATTGGAAACTTATTCAAGTATGCATCAAATCCCAACTTATTTAGTAACAGTAAAGCCAGAAACCTTAGCTCTTCTTTTCGCAAGAAGCTTCTTTGCACGCTTCTTATTGCGGTCCATTGCATTTGTCAGCTCCTCCATTTCATTGAGTATTCTATCATCTTCATCTACCTTAGGCTCATCTTCGGTCTCAACTTTAGCAGTAGGATCGGGCTTTTGAGTAGGAGAAAGAGCTTTTCTAATGTTAATCCGCCACCTACAATTTAAGCAACAGAAACAACACCAATCACCCACACAAGAAAAGAAAGACATTCAGTATTGAGCTTTAGAAGAAAAAAATGGCAAAATCACATAGAGAAATATTCAAGCCACGTACTTCAGAAGATGCTTGAAGTCCTGCTTACCCAAAACCCTCAAATCATCACAGAGAGATTTTACCTGCCATACAGAGACATTCAAACATTATAATTAACAATATTGATTATTGTTCAAATCACCGATGATTATGTCAGAATTCAGGTTCACATAATATACAGAAAAATACCTCTTCAGTTGTTAACATGTTATCCTTGATTTGTAAATCAGCAGGATCGGTAAAGGTTATGGAGGTGACTGAACCAAGGATCTCCAGAGGAGAATCAGACCAAATGAAATTCGCAGCTGAAGACATCTTCCTTAAAGTCGTGTTTCCATCTTCATAACTGTAGACATGAAGTGGTTTACAACAATGAATAACACATATTTGAAGTTTAACACAATACTAAAAGGGTAAGCAAGTAGTGCAATTTATATATATGTGCTCATTCCTCATAACTACAACGTTGAGTGGAATAATAGCAATAAAATCGGCTCAAAAAGTTGGGTGATCAATAATGATGAGGCTAGCATATAAAATCGGCTCAAATCGGCTCAAATCGGCTCATGTTCTATATTTCTAAGAACTCATTGGCAACCTTCAAATTTACTTTTTAATGGGTGATCAATAATGATGAGGCTAGCATATTAAATGTCCACTCGCAAGGCATAGAAACAGTGACCCTTCGTCTTAAAATAATGATAATGATGAGCATAACCCATTGAAAGAATATGCCAACATATACAAATACAAATTACAAGTAAAACCAAAACAAATAAATAAGCAGTAGTTACCCATCACGATGTCTCTTCTGTTTATTATCTCTAAGTACATCCACAACCTGTATCAATGATTCACCAAACGAGAATATCATATCAAAAGAGAAATACATTAATATAACAAGGTAAAAAGGGTATCCCCAAACTCAACATTACCCCAAATAATTATTAATTACCTTCGATTGGGGCTCAGCTGATCCCTGAAAGAGATGCTTGAAATCAAGAAGTCGTGGATCAATCTTAGCCGGGGCCTTGTACTTCAGGCCCAAAACATATATTTCTGCAGATTCGGAACGACTAGCTGCTGGCTTATCCACCTCAACCTTCTCAAACAGCTGCAATGCAAAAATTCCAGAAGTTTTTACTCATTCACAATGATTCCAAACAACCCACACAAAAACATAAATAGAGTTTATAAACAAAACGGAAACTGTTACCTGCTTTAAACAATAGACTACAGAACTGTAATCTTGCGACCTGAAAACCTATCACAATACAAAATACAAAACAAATCAGAATCATATGGGCAAGCTGTTTAAACTTTTTAACAAAATAAGTGATTTTTTTGTAAAAACAAAAGCCAGCTCCAGCATTGACAATGTTTCTTCAGTGGGATTTTTACTAAAAATCAGAAGCTGAAAATGCTGTAACTTAGTTATTATGAGATCCTATATAACTCAGGTTCTAAAAAATTCAACATCAAAGAGTCAAAGAACGCAAACTGCAATTTTTAATTGTAACCGACTGCAAAACAACTTCAGATTTATTTAAAAAATTATACAACAACATCACTATTATTCAGAATATTTTAGAATCACTTTCTAAAGTTTAAACAAACAAGTCCCAAGAAAAATGAAATGTAACAACAGCTGCAATTTAAAATCATTCACTTCTCATATGCCCAACCACATAAAGAAAAACAATTTAGTTTTCATAATATGAGATACCTTAGTGACGAAAATGCCCTTAGGGGCTAAAAACTGAGTAGCCAACTTAACAGCATCAATAACAAGAGCGTTCTGGCTCATAGCTTCTTGAGCCCAAGCACCACCAATATTAGGCGAACCATCATGCAATATCACATCAAACGCATTGCAACCATGCTGGTTCATCAGCTTCTTAATCTTCGCCTTACACTCAGTCCGAGTAATATCTTCCTGTATCGCGACGGCGCCGCGGATAGGAGCAATCGGAGCAAGATCAACGCCGATGACAAGGTGATCGACGGGAACACGCTGGACGGCGACTTGCATCCAACCACCGGGAGCGGCGCAGAGATCGAGAACGGCGTGAGAGGATTCGAGGAAGCGGAACTTGGAATTGAGTTGAACAAGTTTCCATGAAGCTCTGGATCTGTAACCATGTTCCTTCGCTAAGTGATAGTACTTGTCTAAACGATGCTTCCCCTTCGCTTTACCCATTGCTCACACAAAAAACGCTTCCACCCTTCAACCTTTGAGGTTTATGGGTTTTTAGGGTTTATGTTTTTGGGAGAGCAAAACGTGTAGTAGTAGTATAAGAGTGTTTACTTTTCTTAGGGTCGGTTTTCGATATTGGACTATATTTTGAGGCCCACTACAATTAAATGGGTTAAGGCCTAGTAAGGTTCAAGGGATATTCCAACTATATAGATTCATACCATTCTCTCATGACTATAGCCGGTAAAATGGGCTGACCGACCCGATTGGTGTTATTTCTTGTTGTTTTCTATTGTTGTTGTCTAAATTTTAAGTATAGCTATGAAGCTTATTATGCATGTGAAAGTTTTAAATACTCATAGTACACTCAGTTATTATAAATCAATGTATTTTATTTTTTAAAAGTAAGGATAGTGTATTTCGCAACCATATTGGGTTGTATTGGTAATAGGAAAATGATTGTCGACTGCAAGGGGTAAAGTGAATGTTAGGAGTAACATGAGATAGGATGAAGGTTGGTCGTAAGTGATTGAGGTTGGGATGGAGTTGGAGTAGTTGACAATTTCAAAGATGTAGTTTCTATATGAGAAAGAAACTTCTAAAACCTTCTATGGCGACCAATGGATTCGACCCTCCGATTTAGCTCTACATCTCATGAACACGATTGAATAGTCTATGTGAAAACAAAGAATCATCTCTTCAACAACAATTGGATCCAACCGTCAACAACTAACTGCTACCCTTTCATTTATGTTGGAAGGAAAAGTCATGTATGTTAGATGGTAGTGTACAAAGGCAAAATATCAACTTTTGTATAAAAAAACACCAATTTAACCATTAACTCATTGTAGGTCAAGAATAAGGAGAGCAAGGAAACTCAAATCTAATTCTTGAGCACAGTAGAATTCAGAGTAATTAAGGGTTTGTTTGCCTTCTAAAAGTTGGAAACATTTCCTATTTTCATTTTTTTAAATGGTTTCCTTGTTCAAGAAATAATATGTGGAAACATATTTGGTTTCATCTCATATATTTGTTCTCAGAGGCAAGGAGAATGTTTCAACAAATTTCCTATATTTAATTCGTAATAGTACATGCGACAAGTTTAAGCAACGATCTTCTGAAAAGCAAAAGAATCCAATGATAAAAGTAGAACATCGACACTGATTCCTCATTGATCTACACTCACCATTGATCTTGTGATTCTATGCTTAAGCCTTGTGCATCAACAATCAATGTTCTCAACCAAAAAGTTGAACCGCTAACTAATTTCATTAGCAAAGTTCACAATAAAATATATTTATTTTAGCCTCTTCCCTTTATAATTCTCTGATGTACTTTGCATAACATTTACAATTATGCATTATGTCAATTTAAAAATAGTACACATCAATGGCTGCTAAAAATAGTGCAAAAACTATACACTTTCAAAGCCCACATCCATTAACTCAACATATATTGAATAAACCCAACTCCAGCAACCTAGTCATTATATTAGAATCAAGGTTGAAATGTAAGTAAAAGTGTTCGACCAAAATATAAAGCACGTGTTCCAATTTAAACTCTAATCACAAACACGTCAACAGAAGTTACTTTAATGTTGGAGTTGGCAGCATCAGAATAAGTTATATATATGTGCGTAAAATTGAGCTAATTCTTCAATGCACGTTACTTTTTTGACAAAAATCACACGTGGGGGAAAATTTTAACACTCAAAATCATATCCTTAACAGTAAGATTTTCTGAAAAAATGAAAAGGCTGGTAAAAGTTTGCCTTTGGATTATCGAAAAAAATACCAGGCAGGAGAGATTACAGCATCACAATACAAGAATACATTTGCAAGAAAATCTAAAACTGAAACAAATACTGAAAGTTCACTGCCAACATTAGCATGTCTTCCGGTATCATATAACTAGTGGACACAATAAGATTTTCTTTAACAGAATAAAGGCATTCATAACACTTTTGACTACATACTACCCTGAATGCTCACAAAACCTAACTTTGAAATCTGCATTCTTCAAATCATGGAACAGCTTAGTTTCAGTCTGCCCGAGTGCCACTGCTACCAGCAGAAGATCTCTTGCCACCATACTTCTGCAAAATATATTTTAAAAAAATAGTATTATCTTTCCTGTATTTACAATGATACAAAAGAAAGCAAATCTCGTTTCTGATGTGCTTCGTGTACAAACAAATAACAGGTGTACAAGGTGAGTGATGAAAAGCAATTTAAGCAGAAGAAAACCTGTTTTCCAAGGTTGAATGGAATGTATCTATATTTGACCATGTGTGCAATTTGGCGCCTCATTGTAAGCACAAATAGAACAACCCAGTAACAGAGTAATATGGGCCAAAAAACAGGAACATCAAATACAGAAAAGAAAGTCATCACAAATGCTATGCATAAGGCCTTCGTGAAAGAATACCTGCACCAACAATAACAATGAAATAGAGGCTGACCATAAATTTTAGCGACTTGCATTCTTAAAACAATGGCTTTGTGAGAACATGAAAATTGCCAGGGAAAGGGAAGCAAGGAAACAACATGGGACATGGACAGAACACGTCAGGAACATGGGGATATAAAATATTTCAAATATTTTCCGACCATGATACAAGATATTAAATTAATATAAGATTAACATGAAAGCATGAATCTTAAAGTAAAAAAACTACTGTTAGAAAAGTTAGCAAGAGCCATTGTAAGCAAAATAAAATGCTAATTTTTAGCTAATCATTGTGATATTCCGATATATAATGGTATAACATCCAAAAAGTAGATATAAAACATTGTAAAAGTATAGGTAGGAGTGTCAGATCAGATATGTATTTGACATGGATACAACCCAGCGACAACTGTGAAGCATATGTGCTTCTTATGTGCAGACAATTAAGGCCAAATAATATGATCAGGGATGTTTATGTTTCAGGAAAATAATGTCATCAATGAGGCTTATATTTTAAAGAACTTTAAAATAGAAAATAAAAATACGCATTTCAAAGTAAACATCTTAACATCTTTTGCTATGTGCAATGACCAAAAGGCTACGGAAGCCAGAAGTCAATAACAATTAGCTGAAGTGACAGGCTATGGCAGCTGGGAGCAAGAAATAGCAAGTTAATATTTCCATCTTTCTGAAGGTAGGAGTTATTTTCCAATGATCAATCAAATGCTTTCTTGAAAAGTAAATGGAAAAATTGGGAAACTTACTACATGGATATTACATCTTAGGTGTGCAAACTTATACTACCAACTGGAATTCAGAAATCAGAGTCATACACGGTATGACAGATTACCATAGACAAGTTACTACAAGTCAAATCACGAAAAAGGTGAGTGCCTAGACAACAGGCATTGAAGCAGCAAATATAAACATGAATTACAAATTTAATCAATGTTTTCAAGAAAAAAGAAAAGGAACTTAAAATGTCAAAGGAAGACTTTGCAGCAATTATGATAATGCATTAGGCATAAAACAAAATTCATAAATTACCAAAATTTGAACTCAGGAAGCCGGCGAATGAACGGTTTGAACTCATCAGAACCTTTAGTTGGCAGCATAGGCCCATCAGAAGGCTCCAGCTCAGGATCAACCAAAGGTGACAGAAACCCAATCAACAGGTTCAACAAATAGATTCCCAGACCATAAGACACAATGTAAAATCCCTGTAAATAAAAAACTCTCAAAATATAGATTGACGCAATAACAACAGTCCCGATCCATCTATACGTAGAGTGTGGGGTTGATTTATCAAGATAATACTGAAATCGCCTCGAAAATTCCAGCAACCATTGGTTCACAGGTGCAGCAGCTGAAGCACTGCTACCTCCAGTTCCTTCCATTCAATTCGCAACCTTCATAAAACAATCAAAATAAACAATTCATTCACACATCCAGTGCATATAACCACGTGCCAAAGCGTATCAGAACCATTAATGCACATTTAATCAAATATAAACATGTGTATTAACTCTTATAATTAAACCAGTTGAAAACCCTCATTTCCAACGAATTTTCACATTCTTTGCTTTAATTCCTAATAAAAACAAAAAACAAACGAATCAGGTGTCGTTTTCACGATCTTAAAGGAGCTCAAAATCGAGATCTGCCGTGGAAATTGTTTTATTTGCAGAATCGGAAAACCCTAACATTATGGAGAAACGAAACATATAAAGAATATAATAGCGAGAGAATGAAATTATAGGAAAGAATAAAAGCTGACCTATGAAGACGGATTCCACTATGAAGATGAAGAAGAAGAAGAAGGAGGAGGAGGATTGATATTGAATTTGAAAGGATATGGAAGAAGCGAAGAGATAGCAGATCTAGAAGATGATGCGAATTTGGGTTTATTCGTTTTTCTCTTCTACGTCTCTTTTTTTAATGTCGTTTATTTGTTTTTATATATTTTGTGATTGAACGACAGATCTCTCGTCTGTCGTATGACTATAGGAGGGACCAGGGTGTAAAAACGTGGAACCATGGAATATCATTCGTCTGTGAGGGTATATCAAATAGAGGTCATGAGGAGGTTAGCATTCTTTGAGGGGTATATCATGTGATTTACATGCTATCATGGTTTATACTATGAGTGATGAGGACATGATCGGCTCTAATACGGTTGGATCTCATTGAAATTGAATATAGGCTTAAATTTAAAAATTAAATTTGGTCAATATTTAAGGTTGAGTATCAATAGAGTAATGACATTTTTTTATTGAAAGTGTAATTAATTCTCTATTTTTCATCATACGTACATGATTGATAATATATATACATGTATCATTTTATATATCAAATTACATATTTATAATAATAAACAATATTGAGAAGATTTTATCTAAAATGAGTATGAATTATATTTAATCGGGTCTATGGAGGGATTCCGATTTAATACTGACTCAATCGATATTTAGGGTCGGTTTAACTTCGGGTTTAGGTCCGAGCCCAAAAAAATGACTCGATCAACATTTAGGGTCGGATAATGGGCAAACATGAACTCGTCCAAACCCGGCTCATGCACATCCCTGATTTAGGGAATTCCAAAACGTGTGTCACTCATGCAATGTATTGAGGATGAGACCAGATCAGAAGGTTCGACCGGTCCGATTGTTGATCGAACTTAAAAATGATTTTCATTTACAGTTAAACTAGAATAACACTACATGTTAAACTGGAAAAATTTTGGCTAACATTGTTAAACTAGAATAACACTACATGATGACTCACTTAATTTTTATTAAAAAATGCATAACATTACTCGAATGTTTTGTTTCATTCTAGTCGAAAAATGTGAAGAGATATTACTCCAATATGATCACTAATTATATAAAAGTGTTCATTTATATATAATTTAATTGATGTCCGACTCGAGTTTCATAATATTCTAATATTATTTATTGTGATTAATTAAAAATACATATTGAAGTTAAAAGTTTAATAAGTAAATATTGTTGTGACTATGATGAATAACATATAGAATTACACAATTTTTAGACATAAGTGTTTCCCTGTGGACAATTGTGTACTATACAAAATTTATGTTTGCAATGATATTATAAATTTTTTACATTATTATTATTATATTATCCATCATTCATAATTAATAATTTCTCACTTTTAAATATAAGTAGTATAAATAAATGTCAAATAATATATTCGTAAGTTTTTATATCAACAATTTATAAATATTACACTCAACCTAATATCACTCCTCAATTCTCAACTTTATTTATTTTTATCCTCTGAGGATAAGAAGATTGGATTAGGGATGTACTAAGAATTCCCTGGGGATTGAATGTATTCTTTATCTTTTTACTATTTAACTTTCACCAATGAGTTATATCTTAGTTTCATTCATTCACTAATAACTTATTACCTTTAGATAATAATGTATATAAAAAGGATACATCAATTACACCCAAATTAAAGTATATAAGTTATATTAACTTCTCTTCATTCATCTTTTTTTTTTTAAATTCAACGAATCATAACATTTTAACTTGAAAATTATGTAATATTCTCTTCTACCTCTTAGACGGCCTCTTTAAGTTACCTACTATCATTTTTATCTCTCTAATTTTTATGTTTTAGGATTGTAATGATTAATGGAGTTAGATGGACACTTTCATGTGATCTTTTAATTGAGTTATTCTTCTTGGTGTAACAAAATGTGAATTGTAACATCGTGAATTTTCTGTGTATGTTTTATTATTTATTTATTTTAACAATGATTAATTTTAGAAATTAATCGGTATTGAATTAGACTAAATCGTAGTTGAGTGTTAGTTTTGTTTTGTGATTTCCTATTTTGTGGTAAATTTTCGTAATTTTTCGTGACGGAAAGTTTTTGAGGTGCTGTCGCGTCCAAATTCGGCCCAATAACGTGTTATTGAGTTCCGTAACTCAGAATCGAATTTCGATTGCGCCATTGGCTTCGAAATATTATTTCGAGTCAAGATTGATATCAAGTTCGTTCAGAACGCATTTCTAAATATTTTTCAATACGAATTCCGTGTTTCGAAGTTCTAACCGTAAACCGAAATCAGGAGATTTTTATTATCTGACCGGGTATTAGCCAACAATACTCGGGAATGGTTTAATCGAGAATGTGTCATCGAAAAGGTCACATCACTTTCATGTAAGAAGAGCTTGCTTGTTAAATAAGCAAAAATACATATTCTCTTACATAAAATCCCCTAAATCACTCAACAAATCCTCTCACTCCACCACCATTAGACACCTCACATATGCTAGTCTAAATCTACTTACTCTCCTATAAATATCTCACCCCATTATCTCCTTTTTACACTAAAATTCCTATTCCTATACAAACTAAGGTAGTCTTTTGTTTTATCTTCTTCATCTTCTTCTCATATTTCATAGAAAGTTATAAGCTTTCATTATGTTGTTCATAAAATAGAGTTTATTGTGATTTGACTAGGGATGTACTAAGAATTCTCTCTAATTTTTATGTTTTAGGATTGTAATAATTAATGGAGTTAGATGGACACTTTCATGTGATCTTTTAATTGTGTTATTCTACTTGGTGTATCAAAATGTGAATAATTTGTTGACTATTAGTTTTGCACTCTATCTTGTTTTGATACATGCATAGGTTGTATAGGTTGTTATGTGATTAGAGTGCTAATTTTGGTCTTCTGATGCATATATTTTCTATTGTTGCAATTGAATTTTTCATTACCAAAAATAGGCCAAGGGAAATGTATTCACCAAAGTATTAGGAAAAAAATGTTGTCAATTGTCTGAATGTGTGAATATCCATTTGTTCTTTTGTCCGTGACATAAAATTGGAAGATATATTATAAATCACCAAAACATTGGAAAACAATTTATAAAGTAATAACATATGTAATAATAATATAATAACAATTTAGTAAAATATATAATACTACAATTCACACAAAATTAGTTGAAGAATTTAAACAATAATAAAACATCATTCCATAGTATCTATTTCTTTACTATGTGGTTCGATTATGTTATAACGATTCATAAATTTCTAAAATCATAAACCGAATCGAACATAGATGGTTCTTTAAAAATAACTGAACTGAACCAAACTGCGAAATCAAACCGAACCACATTTTGTGGTTTGGTTTGGTTCCATTAATTTCATAGTTTAAACTGGAACTGCTTACCCCTGAATAGGAGAGATGAAGTTTAACTTTTAAATGAGAGTGATAGAGAGATAAGATAAATATAATTAGAGAGATAAGAATGAGATTGAGCAATTGAAAGAGTGATGAGAAAGGTAGAAGAGAATATTAGGTAGTTTTTAAGTTAAAATGTTATGATTAGGTGGATTTTGAAAAAGTTTAAATGTAGTTCATGTAATTTAATTTGAGTGTAAGCTAATATATCTTCATATATATATATATATATATATATAAATAAATCTGGTAAGAAAGCTTTTTGAAACTAATAAACGGTCTAGTTACCACCTATACCGGAATAAATGAAGTTTTCCAAACAAAAAAAAGATCTTCTAGCTAGTGTCTCACTAATTACATTGTGCTATTATGAGAAATGATAATAATTAATACATATACTTATGATTCTTTTTAAGTGATCATGTTCTCACAATTTTTTTATATAAAAGCTGTTATCATTTAACAAAATTATTATAATATTCAGATCAATATTGCAATCTTGTTGCGTATCTTCTTGTTGCATATGTTACTACATATATAATGAAGCTTTATCAACAAATGATTATTAGAAATAACAAAAATAAACTTCAAAATCAACTATGCATTCCATATGGTAGTTGTTTGATTCATACTAACATTTGAACCTGGGTCATGTCATTGTCGTTTTAGACCATCTACTAGCAAGGTGCAATATGCAATGCATATTATGCACAACATCTTTACAAAATAAAAATATCTCCATACTTTTCATCCAAAAAAATCTCCATACTTTTACCAAAAACAAATATCTGCAAACATTTGTCT
The DNA here is from genome assembly GCF_001865875.1 of Lupinus angustifolius. Classification (NCBI taxonomy): domain Eukaryota; kingdom Viridiplantae; phylum Streptophyta; class Magnoliopsida; order Fabales; family Fabaceae; genus Lupinus; species Lupinus angustifolius. The sequence goes on along the minus strand of NC_032021.1, from coordinate 1,416,502 downwards.
CAAGACATGTAACATGTTAGGCAAAGTTGAATGTTTTTGCTACTTGATCCACTTTTGCAGATATTTTTCCTCTGATTCGGCAAAAAATAATATCAGAAACCAAATCAAATCTGATTATTCTATTCATATTAGATGGGGTATTAAAGTGGCCACGCCGCATAATTGGAAAGATAGGAGAAAATTGAGAAAAATAAAAAATATATATGCAAAAAACAAAAAAAAACCAGCTAATCAGCCAAAAAGTGGATATGGGTGGGTCCCACATGTTAAATCCGATTAATAAAAATATAAGTTAACCTTTTTATATTAATAATTAGAATTTGATTAGATAGAATGATGAATATAAGATCTTTATATCATCTTTAGAAACAAATATATTTATTATTTGTGCTATCATTGTTTAACTAAAATTAAAATTTTAATATATTCTTAAGATTTTATTAATTATTTCTATTTACAATAGAGTGGATGACATGTTTGAACTTTGAAGCCAACAAAGTCAAACCGATCCTTTTTCCTAAGCTATTCACATTACAAAAATATCAACGCCCAAAATCAATTCAATATGCGTGGGACCCACCTATCAAAAATATCAGAGCCGTTGATTTCATTTGCAAACTCACTTAGTTTTCCTTCTTATACTTCTTCTTCCTTGTTTCTCTGCTCCTCACTGCTTCGCACTTTGGCTCTTCCGCGTCTCTGAATTCTGAAGGTATCTTCGAACGATTCTCTTTGTTTTCAGATTAATTTCTTATACTTGACTTTGTTTTTTTCTTCTGAATTCATATGAATTTCTTATACTTGATTTTGATGCATTACATCGCAATGAAATGATTTCAATTTCACACTCAAACTTACATTTACTGATATACATGCGAGGTTTTGTCACTGATTTCTCTATCAAGTAGGATTAGGATTAAACTTTCTCCGTGTAAAGTGTTGGATGTTTATGATATAGTTTTCTTCATTTTTCTGTACCTGCATGTTAGGTTTTTTTAGATGAAGGCTAATTTTTTATCTCAAAAATCCAGGTTTTGAACTCTTCTACTAATTAAGTTTGTTTGGTGGAGAAAGTGAATTAGTCATTATGCCTAATGATACTGCACATGCATGTCACGAGGGTGTGGATGCTCAAGTAATGCATGGTTACCAATCGGTGTTTATGCCTCATTGGACACACATGGCTCGAAATCGTTTATCGAATGGTTGTGAGGTGAGAGAAATCAAAGAAGACAGTGATGCTGAGAAGCGCGATGGTGGGTCAGAGGTTGCTAAAGATGGTTCTGTGCATGCTGGATCAACTGGAGAAGTAGATAGGGATACAAGGGTTACCTACAGCAATGAGGCTCACCCTGGAAAATCAAAGAAAACAAGCTTATATTCAAAATCATTTTCTATCTTCAGAAAGAAGACTAATGGAATATCTTCTCTGAAGAGGGAATGGGTTGGTGTTCCCCATAGGAAAGATCCAAAAATTGAAATTGAAGCCATCTCTGGAGATGACAATGTTTCTCTCTACAGAACTAGGAGTCACTTACTATCAACATCTGCGCATGCTCCTCCTAGAACAGAAACTTTAGCAAGAAAGTATCAATTATTGTCTAGAGATACTTCACCGGTGCCTCCGTTGATGAACTCCTGGTACACTGTGGAACAGAACAACCTTGCTGTTTCAACATCACTATGGAATGGCTTTGTAAAACCAGCTTCTGACATAGTGAGAAATGGACATGATAAAGGAAAAACCTCAGTGCCTCCATCCACACCTGGACAGCATGAAGTATATCAATCAAGCTACAAGGTAACACATCAAGTGCTGGATCTTATTGGTACCATGCCATTTAATTTTTTACCATCTTCTTGGTTAAGTGTTTAAATATGTGGCAAAAGCTCACATGTGAACAAGGGTGCATTTACCCTTGTAGGATTATTTAGTGGGTTAAGACCTTTATATTCTTCCTGAAATCAAGGGTAGATTCATTCTTACTTGCTTAGTTTAGAGACAAAGTTTCCTTAGAGGATCTTCATCCTAAATGATTTACATTGTAACATGGTTTTTGACTAGTCGGGCTTTTGAGGAAAACAATAATTTCATTAACCTATACATTCATGTTGATTACAAATAATGTTGTACAGCAACCTGAAAGATATGGGAGTAGCTAGTTTGAATGGCATGGTTTCTTCATGTCTAGACTTGAATACAGACTTTTATGCAATTCTGTAATTAGCTCTTAAACTTGATAACTATATCACACACAACATATCTGAGAGTTTTCACTTGTAGCAATCATATTATTGCGTTTTTGTCTATGCTTAAATTCCTCAAGCAGGGTGCTCATGGCACTAGTTAACATGGCCCCGTTTTTTATAATAGCAGCAGTATATTATTGCGCATGGTGAAATCTGATACTATTTTAAACCTTGAGATGTTAATGAGGTAATAATATTTATCAAATTTTGATATTTTGTAGTGCTCCGAAGATAGTGAAAACTCGTCCACGTCTCAAGTTGTAATTACTTCAGTTGGAGAGGATAGCAAAAGAAAGTTAGTTTATGCAGCGCTACCAGATATAAACCAAGAACCTCCTGAGGTTCTCACTCTAGCTTGTCCAGTAGCTCTGGCATGTACTTTGGCTGACAGGGAGACCAGCACATCAATAACCAACAGCCTCTATGCAGAGCACCTCCTTTCTCACGCAGATGGACATTCAAGGTCAAAATCTGGCAATAGTTCTTTGGGATCAGATCCTAGTAGCAGATGGGTCAAACGACTCAAGCTATGCCCGCTAAGTTCTGCTCATGGTACCAGGAGTGCAACAATTGAAGAAATTACTTTGCATGAAAAAGTAAACAATATTTTCAGCAAAATGAAAGGCAACAAAACTAACTTGGAACCAAAAATGGCATATCATGCCGAAGTGCAGATGGTGCCAGATCTATGTGCAACAGTATTAACAAACGGCAATTCCTCTTCTACTAAAGAGAAAAAAACTGCAGCAAGTACGCTATTACATCCCTGGATCCGGAGGTGGAGTCGTAATCATGACGTATCTCCCCAGAAGAGGCATGAATTAGCAGAGCTTCGTAAACCAAAGTCTTCAAACACTCCAGAAGAGTTCCAAAAGAAACAGTTTCCAAGTATTGCTGCTATGGCAATGATGGGAAAGGCTATGAACTGTTTGAATCCCTCCGAGCTCATGAAAAAGGGACCTGTAGTAGTTTGGAATGTGAAGGGATTTTGAAAATGCTTTGCCATTGGTGATATAAACTTCATGTGAAGGATATGGTGGGACTTGGGAGATTTATGGGGTTAGTTTGAGAGGAATACATGGGATAAGGCTGTTGCTTACACGGTACATGAAGAAGTCATAACAGAGATGTGAGAAATGATCATCCCATATGCTACTATCAACTTGAACATGTTTATCTTACTATCTTGTTCTCCCCAGGTTTAGATTAGTGAAAATGTAAGCAGTGCATAGAAAGCACAACACTGGGAGTGAATCATTGAAGAAGATAATTATCTCCAAGTGGGAATCGAATTAAACAAGAAGTTTCTGAGAACTTTGAAAGTGCCAAGTGATTTTCTTTTTGTAGAGAAATGTTATGAAGAAGCTTAACTTTCGGTTGTAAAGGTAAAAATTTGAGATCATACATATCACAAATTATTAGATGTATGTTTGGTCAATCATACAATACAATGAATGTAAGAATGTTAAGTTATATGAGTGGACACTAGATAAGATATGATTAAGAGTAAATGCATTAACAAGAAAGTTGACGTAATTGTTATTATAGAGAGGAATGTAGAATTGTGCTTTATGTGATTTGAGCAACATAATAATGTATTTTGCCCTTAGATTTGCTTGAGTTAAACAACTATCTATTCGAGTATAGGCTGTTAAGAAGCACTGGCTTCATTATCATTAGTAAATGGTAATAGTAATGCTCCAATGATATCGTAGAGAGTACCTTGAGAGTTCATACTCAGCTTTTCATTTTATTTACTTCTGTGCATCTTGATTTCATGTTTTATTCATTCCAATTTTATACATAGCGTAGAGCTTCTATTTTACATACATAGCAAAAAGGGTGCAGCAGTTTTCTCAGTTGGATTTAGTGTTGCAGCTGTTACCCCTGTGTTCCCAAAGTGGGAATTTTCCAGGGAATGTCTCTTCCCGCTACTGTTGGAAACCAACCAGCCCATGAAGCCAAGTATTATGGATCATTTATATGACAGTGCCATCTTCTATTGTTGTCTTCTCTGTTATGATGGTGATTCCTGATCGAATGTAAAATCCATCATCTGGTTTATCTGCTTCTTGAACAGCCTACATATAAAGCATAGGAATTGGCAAGAGAGAGCATGGACAACTAAAACTGATAAAGTTGCCTCAAAAGCATAGCAAAATTGCGAAGGAAGCATCCATGGGAGATTATTGCATCCACAATCTACAAAAGCAACTCAAAACATGATGATAAGCAAGACATGCAATGAAGATAGAAGCCAGCTTTTCAGATAAATAGATGAACATAGTCATACACACCCGGCATTTATCAATCGTTGTTGGTGGTAGGAAACTCGGAGATGTGAAGATGGGTGTCTTGGGATCATAAGATTTGAACATTGGACTCTGCAAGAGAAGAACATAAAGCAGATATTAGTTTCAGGACAGTGACAATTTGCAACACTAGCAGCCCCAACAGGTTAATTGTTATGTTATATTTGATTTGTCATCCCCAGGTTTAGTAAGCTGCATTTTGTAATTACATGGTGGCCTTGTTCCTAGCTATACATGACAATAAGCCACACACTGAAAGCAAAACATGGAAAACTAATGCATCTTTGATATTGTGGCTTTTAACTAATACATGGTGTCATAGTGTCTATACTCTATACCTACAAAATAGGAAGAACACTAAATTATAAGATTGCCAACAGTAAATATCATCATGACTATGGATTCTTGTCATCTGTTTTAAAAAAAATTACATGCTAAATAAAAATATTAAAATAAAAAAGTAACATACTTAAGGAATGCTGCCACACACTTGGGCATTATACTTTACTCCACCACTTAAGGAACCTCGAGTTATTTATGCCCTATAAGCAAAGTGATGCAGTCACATGTGAGTTACAATATTTAATGCCAAATGTAAATTTTCCTTTTATATCAATTGCAAACGAAGAAACAGGACGTGACATCAACACCACACCACTCGTGGGGATTGGATATTATAATACAAATGTTGTAATGTAAGATTATGATACAAGTAAGAGAGAAAACAAAAAAGATACATTGAGTTGGAGAGCATCTCTAATAGGAGACATTGCTCTAAACATTTATGTGATTATCTTCAGATTGAAGATTACATTAATCACAACTAGCTGTTTGTTAATATCATATTATCCGGTTTTATTTGCTAATCAATTGCAATGAAGGAAACTAATGGCATTAATGCAACTCGCTAGGAAAATATATTAATGTGATTATCATGCATGTGAGGGATAAATGTATGAGTTGGAGTGCTTCCTTGTAGGAGACACTGCCCTAACATTTCTGATTTTCTAAGATTTTATTTATAGATCCAGAGTTACATTAACTATAACTCACTGAGATTTTTCAGAAGGTGATTCCTAGTGTTCCTTATTCCCATTGGACACAACCATAAAGTCAACTCTACAATTCAGCAACTAAGAGAGATAAAGTTTGGTTATTATTTTTGCAATTGGTGTTGTACCACTAAACAATGACCCAAGCCTTTGTTTCAGCCATAAACTAGTCTCACATGCACACGAGTGGTAATACAATGAAATGAAAATTGTTTTAAGAAATTAAATTTCCAAAATAATTGTTGCCAACCTAGTGTTGCATATGAATGAGAAGATTACATGTGGGAGACATTGCATTAACATTATCACCTTATGTTTAGATCCATATCTCAGGTAGTTAGCAGAATCATTAATTAATGTTTGTTTAAGATCATATTCCATGTGTTGTGTCAGCAACACCTCATAATATATATTGAGCACATAGCATTGGAAGGAAATCATAACCATAACTCAATTCTTGTGTTCAAAATACAAAGTCTTCTCTTTTCTTAAAGGAAAAATGGCAGCCTCTCCTTTGAACACAAAATCAAATTTCCATGCTCGTTCTAACAGCTTGCCCTCTACACCACACCCTCTCTTTCTTCAATGCAATGAACACTTGGAGAGGTTAAAGTCTTCCCATGAAACCTCTTCTTCATCTTCATTGCTTACTCATAAACTAGTTGGCTTGCAAGATTTGCATGAATGTGTTGAAAAACTTGTCCAACTTCCCCTCACTCAACAAGCACTTCTCAATGAGCCTCAACAAAATTGGGTTGATGAGATATTGGATGGATCTTTGAGGTTACTAGATGTGTGCACAACTGCCAAAGATTCTCTACTTCATACGAAAGAGTGTATGCGTGAACTTCAATCAATTATGAGAAGAAGAAAAGGAGGAGATGATGGAATCATTGTTGAGGCTAAAAAGTTCTTGACTTCTAGGAAGGTGGTTAAAAAGGCCATATCCAAAGCCTTGGTGAACTTGAAGGCTATTTCTAAAAAGGGAAACTTCTCTTCTAACATCAAAGACCAACAAACAATGGCCTTGGTTGGTTTGTTGAAAGATGTTGAAGTTGTCACTCTTTCCGTATTTGAGTCAATGTTGAATTTCATTTGTGGATCAACACAATCAAAAGCAGGAAACTGGTCTTTGGTTTCAAAGTTAATCCACACCAAAAGAATAGGATGCTCACAAGTAGTGGAGGAGAGTGAATTCTCACATGTGGATGTAGCATTGCATTCCTTTGTACTTCACATGACAAACAAATCATCTTCGGATAACATCAGTAATTTGCCAAACCATTTGGAGAAACTTGAGTCTCGCATTCAAGACTTCGAAGAAGGGCTTGAGTTTTTGTTTAGGCGCATGATTAAAATCAGAGTTTCCCTTCTTAACATTCTCAACCATTAGTTAAGAGTATAAGAGACATCAACTTTTTGTAGTTATACATGAAAATCACGATGTAAATATCTAGTTATAAAAGATTGAAACTTTTCACTCTATTTTTGGTTGCAGTATCATTATTGAGCTTTGATCATTTCTCGACTTGACTTAATTACTTCATGAAAATATCTTCAGCACATATCCATTAAAGATCACCTTAACTATATTTAAAGTATCTTTCACGAAGGTTGGAATAATCAAAGAATAAAACGTTCACAATTTCAATGATATGAAGCTGATAAATTATATTTTTTGGACTCATATCTCACATGATTCAAGCATTGAAAGAGATCTATTGTTCCTTATGCAATAGCAGACCAACTCAGATGATTATAATATGAATAACAATCAATTGGACATGCATTTGCAGCAATATTGCAGCCATTGTTTAAGCCATGAGAGTAGTCCAACGTGCAGATGAATTACATCATTGAAGGGTACTACTACAAAAAATGCAACATTAGCTTATTAGAAAATGCGGAAGTGGTTACTCTATAACATTTGAGGCGCTACTATAATTAATCTCAGGAACAACACAATCAAAGTCCAGCAGCAGAAATTTTATTTCCAAGCTAATGCAGATCAATAAAGTAGCTTGTTCACAATTGGCAGATGAAAATGAATTTCCACTAGTGGGTGAACTGTCACATGTTTTCCCAGGCATGCAAATTTGAAAACATGAATAATCTACAAAATAACTTGAAAAGTTTGGAGTCATTGATTCAAGACCTTGAAGAAGGGCTTGATCTTTTGTCTAGGTGTTTGAGTAAGAATAGAGATGTCCTTCTTAACATCCTTAATCATTAGATTAGTTAAGAATATCAGGGTATCAACATTTTGTAGTGGTGTACTTTTACATGGGAATCATAATTCTAAATATCTAGTTATAATAAATTGAAACTTCTTACTCAAGTTTTATTTATCATTAACATTGATCATTTCCTTGCTTCAATTATTTTGTGCATCAATCCATTAATAGCGTATGATGGAAAACGGTTTTGTTCTGATCAGTAATTTTACTTGCTGCTTGTGTTCTAAGAACATAGAAGATGTTATGAGGATTGAAAAAACATATGGCATAACTAAATGATCAATTATCTTGCTTTATGTATATTAAGGTTGATACACAACCACATTGCATAAATCAAATTCTAAGTCTAGCAAAATGGAGAAAATGGGTCAAGAGGAACCTTCATCAATTTAGTTGCAAAACTAATATAATGTCTTGTTTATCACCTTTTAGTATAAGGACTTACCTGATATGTTTTTCTATGACAATGCCAAAGTAAAGAATGTGAGGGTTTTGGGTTTTTTATTTTATTTCTGTATCGAAAAACTAATCGAAGCATGGATAAGAACTAAAGATTATGGATCTGCCTTTTTTTCCAATGCCATAGCCCATATGCTCACTGCATACTATAAGGTATTGGAGACATAAGGAATCTTATCATAAGAAAAATCAGAAAGTGCTAACTAATTGAGATTTGCATCTAAACATAAAACATAAAAATTAGAGCAATGTCTGCTACAAGGAAACTCTCCAAATAAATACTTCATTTCATTTAATCTATCACTTCCATGATTATAGCATTTCCAATGCAAGTGATCATTTAACAAAAAGCTTGCATTCAATGATGTAATTCATCTGCACGTTAGACTATTCTCATGGCTTAAACAATGGCTGCAACATTGTTGCATATGCCTCTCCTGGAGAAACAAGAGCCATGTTCCTATCTTCTTCCCATGCATTAAAATAAAGCTAAAAACAAGTGAATGAAACTGAAATGTTCCTAATCCAATTTTCAAATCGACATGGCGATTTTATTTGAGCTTTTGAGGCATAATAAAACTTATTATAAAACTTCCTATAGGGGTTAATGAACGTGAGGTTTGAGCCTACCATCTAATTTAATATTTGAACTATAGAAAGAATTTGATAAATTTAACATGCAGCACACGGTCTTGATCAAATATTTAAAATTGCTTTGTTAACTTGTTAAATTTAACATGGGGTACGCGGTATTGTTCAATTACTGATCTGCTATTGCATAAGGAACAATAGATCTCTTTCAATGCTTGACGCATGTGAGATGACTCCACATAATAAATTTATAAGCTTCCAATCATTGAAATTGTGAAAGTTTTATTTTTTGATTATTTTCACCTTCGTGAAAGATACTTGCAATATAGTTAAGGTGATCTTTAATGGATATGTGCTCAAGTTATTGTCATGAAGTAATTAAGTCAAGTCTAGAAATGATCAAAGCTCAATAATGATACTGCAACCAAAAATAGAATGAAAAGTTTCAATCTTTTATAACTAGATATTTACATCGCGATTTTCATGTATAACTACAAAAAATTGATGTCTCATATACTCTTAACTAATGGTTGAGAATGTTAAGAAGGGCAACTCTGATTTTAATCATGCGCCTAAACATAAACTCAAGCCCTTCTTCGAAGTCTTGAATGCGAGACTCAAGTTTCTCCAAATGGTTTGGCAAATTACTGATGTTATCCGAAGATGATTTGTTTGTCATGTGAAGTACAAAGGAATGCAATGCTACATCCACATGTGAGAATTCACTCTCCTCCACTACTTGTGAGCATCCTATTCTTTTGGTGTGGATTAACTTTGAAACCAAAGACCAGTTTCCTGCTTTTGATTGTGTTGATCCACAAATGAAATTCAACATTGACTCAAATACGGAAAGAGTGACAACTTCAACATCTTTCAACAAACCAACCAAGGCCATTGTTTGTTGGTCTTTGATGTTAGAAGAGAAGTTTCCCTTTTTAGAAATAGCCTTCAAGTTCACCAAGGCTTTGGATATGGCCTTTTTAACCACCTTCCTAGAAGTCAAGAACTTTTTAGCCTCAACAATGATTCCATCATCTCCTCCTTTTCTTCTTCTCATAATTGATTGAAGTTCACGCATACACTCTTTCGTATGAAGTAGAGAATCTTTGGCAGTTGTGCACACATCTAGTAACCTCAAAGATCCATCCAATATCTCATCAACCCAATTTTGTTGAGGCTCATTGAGAAGTGCTTGTTGAGTGAGGGGAAGTTGGACAAGTTTTTCAACACATTCATGCAAATCTTGCAAGCCAACTAGTTTATGAGTAAGCAATGAAGATGAAGAAGAGGTTTCATGGGAAGACTTTAACCTCTCCAAGTGTTCATTGCATTGAAGAAAGAGAGGGTGTGGTGTAGAGGGCAAGCTGTTAGAACGAGCATGGAAATTTGATTTTGTGTTCAAAGGAGAGGCTGCCATTTTTCCTTTAAGAAAAGAGAAGACTTTGTATTTTGAACACAAGAATTGAGTTATGGTTATGATTTCCTTCCAATGCTATGTGCTCAATATATATTATGAGGTGTTGCTGACACAACACATGGAATATGATCTTAAACAAACATTAATTAATGATTCTGCTAACTAACTGAGATATGGATCTAAACATAAGGTGATAATGTTTATGCAATGTCTCCCACATGTAATCTTCTCATTCATATGCAACACCAGGTTGGCAACAATTATTTTGGAAATTTAATTTCTTAAAACAATTTTCATTTCATTGTATTACCACTCGTGTGCATGTGAGACTAGTTTATGGCTGAAACAAAGGCTTGGGTCATTGTTTAGTGGTACAACACCAATTGCAAAAATAATAACCAAACTTTATCTCTCTTAGTTGCTGAATTGTAGAGTTGACTTTATGGTTGTGTCCAATGGGAATAAGGAACACTAGGAATCACCTTCTGAAAAATCTCAGTGAGTTATAGTTAATGTAACTCTGGATCTATAAATAAAATCTTAGAAAATCAGAAATGTTAGGGCAGTGTCTCCCACAAGGAAGCACCCCAACTCATACATTTATCCCTCACTTTACTTGCATGATAATCACTTTAATATTAATGCTGTTAGTTGCTTCATTACAATTGTTTTTCAAGGAAATCGAATATGATCTTATAAAACAGCACGTTGTCATTAATTTAAACTTGGATCTAACCATAATGACTGAAATGTAAGAGCAATGTCCCCTACATTAATTTAAACTTTGCTTCATTCTGATTCTCTTGTCCTCAATAGTGGAGGATAGCCATCTCATTTTTCGTCACCCTTAGCATATTCATCAACCAAGTTGTAGTTTTCAGATTAACAGCTAGGATATCTAGTCCAATTAATTTTGAATTTCATGTGCATGTTAGGTTCAAGTTTAATAATGAAACAGCAAGATTATATAGTAATTCACTTGTCCTCACTATAGTAACATATGCATCTTTTTTAGGTGATCCTTGGCATATAAAATTGTGAACATGTGCTGGCATTAATCTTTGATACTATCATTAACCAAATGGAAGTTTTATGATTGAAAAAGGTAGGATGTATATTCAAATGAACTTTGAATATCATGTAGACTCAATAATTGATTTAAATGATATCAAATTATTATGTTTCATTCCTGTCTTCATTGTTTATTTTATTTTCACAGAAAAGTGGAATCAAATTTCATTAAGTGATCAGATTAAAATGGAAGTTGTACTGAAACAAAAGAGACACTGATGTTGAAGTAACTATGATTTGATTAATATATATTCATTAACAAAATTAATTACATTCATGTACAATTATGTGAAGCTCATTGGGGAAAATTGAGCCTACAAAAATCATAAAGATATTATGATTACTGGCTGAAGATGTTGAGAAGTGAAACTCTGCTTCTGATTAGTTTTCTAGAGAGTTGCTCAATCCTTAGTTCTAAATCCTGAATGAACATATCCAAATTTTCCATTTGACTTTGAAAATATTCAATAGATGAAGCCTTGTGAATGGTGAGAGATTGCAATGCTGCATCCACCATTTCAAACTCACTTGTGTCTGATTCTGGAGAGTCACATTCTACTCTTTTAGGCTGCGCCAACTTGGATATTATTGACCATGTATTACGCTTTGTGCGTCGCTTTCGGTCGGATATAAGAATCAACAAAGATTCCAATGAGCTCTGTGTGACTTCTTCTGCTTCTTTTAAGAAGCTAAGCATGGAGAAATTGTTGTTGTCTTTGTTTGAGGAAGAAGCTATGTCCTCTTTTTTTGTCGCTTTCAAGTTTTCCAAGGCCTTTCTAATTGCCTTCTTTATAATCTTCCTTGAACTCGAGTATTTTGCAGCCGCGACTGCCAATCCAGTATCGCCACCTTTCCTTCTTCGGATGATTGACTGAAGTTCATGCAAGCTTTCCTTTGATTGCATTAGGCAATCCTTTGCCGTACTACATATATCCAAGAGCCTTAGAGACCCTTCAAGTAGGTCATCGACCCGCTTGTTGTCGCATTCTTGTGCTAAGGCTTGTTGTTCTGTTGGTAATTGAAGCAACTTACAAGTGCATTCATGCAAATCCTGCAAGCCATCTAGTTTGTGACTTGCAGAAGATGACGAAAATAGCGTTGTGGCTTCCGAACCCTTCAATCTTTGCAAATTATCCTCAAATTGTGATACAAAAGGGTGGGGTGCCGAAGGCAAGCTATTGCATCGAGTATGAATAATGGCTGCCATTTTATTTTCTTAGAAAAAGGGCTAGGAGGTGATACCAATAGTTTGTTTCGAACTTTCGAAGCCTAAGTTTTAGTTGTTAGCATTTGCTGTACATATATAGTCAATGAATTAAGGGAGACAAGAAGAATATTTTGTTTCCCTCAATGTCACCTAATGAGTATGCAATTATATCATATAATATTGGATCTCTGCTTCTCATACCAAGCTTCCAACTCATTCTTTTATTCTTTTACTTGAACTTACATGCATTATTGTGAAATGGCATCTTACAAGTTTCTAATATAATAGTTCAGACTCTTTAACGTGTGCATTGTAATGTGAGCTTAGTCTAGAGGATGAGGTAACATGATTAACATGCAGCCTGTGAAATTGTCTGCTAACAATATGACAGATAAAGGGCAAAAAGAAACTTCATTTTCAGCTATTGGTCATTCTTGGTGGGCATGTTTATGAAGCGTTCACCGATGTATGTGTATTAAGTATTGGAAGCTGTGAAAATATTTGTTGTAAGCTGGTTTGCATAGGGTTACATTAAAAATAATATTTTTTGATGAATCTTCTGTTTCCCAATGGAGCTGATTAATGATGTCTTGTTGTATTTTCTTTTGATCTTGATATCTGAAATTTAGCAAGGAAAGATTAGAAAATATGTGTGCATTGTTTTCTTACCATTTTGATCACTATGCTGCAATTGGAAGGCTCAAACCATCTTCCCTTTGTTTCACTCTATTCACAAAAGGGGGTCTAATAGGGTAGCTTATACAAGGTTTGTGCAACCAGAAGATTGTGGTACCTGTAACTCAAGGTTTATATTACATGTTAAAATCCGATTTGTCCGGGACAGAGAATTGGGACACCCTTAGGGACAGGTTATCTCTGTTCGTAACTCAAAGCCAATCTCAGGGTCAAATCTAGGTGCTATAATAATGAACTATATTAATGTAATGTACTCATTACTCATTGGTTTGGTCCTCATTATATGAAGACAAGAATCACGTCGCTCATTGAATTTTATCACATAAAACAAGAGAGCATGTGCATGCATGCATTTCATTTCATTATTGTTTAATCATCAACCATCAACTATGCTGCGTTATCTTAACAACTGGCATATAGATTCAAATTGACTTTGAACTTTGAATCCCATATGTGCATAATAATTGATATGGGAGGTTCTGAATTATGACACCCTTTTTATCCTTCATTTTATTTAACTCCTTGTCAAAGATGATGAATATTAATTCACTTAGAGATAATAGAAATAAGGTGGTTGAATATTTAGAAATATTGGATCTGAAACGGGTTATGGAACTTTATAGCTTGATCAAAGATGATTACAAAATGTTATTCTGCAGAGGATCTTCATCAAAGATGATTACACTAACATTTTCCTTATACTTGCTTGATTGAATAACAATATGAGAAAATAAAAATACTCCTAAATTTGATTTAAAGTCATTTTTTTTTACCGAAATCTAAATCTGACAGACGAACATTTTCTTAAAAAAAACTGGAAAGAAAGATATGTGAAAGGAAGAGGAAAAAAGAAACACAGATAAATTAGCTATAATTTGAACTTCATGTAATATTATATTTGTGACTGAACAAAGTTTAATCAAATTTATGTACAATTGAGTCAAAATTTGATTCTGGGCTGCACTAAATATTTACATTTTCCCCTCTAACTAATGGCTGAGGATGTTTAGAAGGGAAACTCTAGTTCTAATGAGTTGCCTTGATAGATTCTCAACTGTTACTTCTAGATCCTCAATGCAAATCTCCAAATCTTCCATATGGTTGTCAAAATTCTCAGAAGTTTTTTGACTGATGAGAGATTGCAAAGCTGCATCAACATTGACAAATTCATTTGAGTCTGTTTCTTGAGAGTCACAGGCCACTCTTGCAGGCTGCATCAACTTGGAGATTCTTGACCATTTGCTCTGTTTTGATTGACCCTTTGGGTCAGATAAAAACAACAACAATGATTCTATGGACCTTATAGTGATAGCTTCTGTTTCTTTTAGGATGCTAAACACTGAAAAAGCCTCCTTGTCTTTGTTGGACTCAAATTTTATTCCTTTCAAGTTTCCTAAGGCCTTTTGAATAACCTTCTTCATTTTCTTCCTAGATGCCAAGTATTTTCCACCCTCGACCGTGAATCCGTTGTTAGCACCCTTCCTTCGAAGAGCCGATTGAATCTCATACATGTTTTCCTTTGATTTCAAGAGGCAATCTTGAGCTGTACCACAAATATCAATAAGCCTAAGAGACCCATCTAATAGACCATCAATCAATTTGTCACTGAATTCTAGTGCCAAGTCCTGTTGAATGGTTGGTAATTGGATCAACTTATCAGCATAGTCATGTAAATCCTTTAAGCCATTTAGTTTATGGCTTATGGAAGATGATGAAAATGAAGTGGTGGCGGCTTCAGAATCGTTAAATCTCTGCAAATGCTCCTGGAATTGTGATACAAGAGGGTGAGGTGAAGATGGTAAACTGTTGCAGCGAATGTGCAGAGAGTTCTTTGTGTTTGATTCCATTTGTTTTTGAGATAAGACAATAGAAGGTTTATACAAGTAGGAGATGATATTCACAATTTGTTTTCAAGTTTGAGTTTTGGTGTTTGACATTTGCTGCCATATATAGCAAATGAATTGAAGGAGACAAGTAGAACATTTTTTTTGTTACATGTCCCCATAATGGGTAAGCAATTATACCATCTTGATTTGAATCTCAAATCTACCGTATATCGATAACTCATGTTCCCTACTCACCAGGCTTCCCAAAAAAATAACTTTGGAACCACATGGTTCTTGAAAAAATAATGGTATCTCTGCAGGTTAATGATATAAAAATTCAAACTTTGTGTTGCATGCATTGTATTAGGATCTTGTGTCTGGGGGTGGAGGAAATTTCTATTCTTAAACTAAGCTCAGGTTGCAAACTTGTCCTCTCAACTAAGGACAAGAAGAATCTTCAACTTAAGAAATGAAACTTGAAATGGTGTAAGGTCTGTAATTCTGTATATAGACCACAAACATGGTGCTAACACCATACTGAATCTGCTGAATAAGAATGGCTAGGAAGGGAAGTATGCAATACAATGAGGTGAGTATGCAACATGCACATGAAAATTTATTATTTTTCTCTAGTTAAGGTCATTAATTATTCCTTAAGGCCTTTCTTTTTTGGTCAAGTCACATATTTGTTTCATATCAGAAAACATGTAGCATATATTTTCTTAGGTTCTCTTTCAGGAAATGGGATATAAAACAATGAATGTAAGAAACAGGAAACAAGAGTATCTAAACAAGTTTGTATTCGTGACAAACTCCAACAGCGTATCGACCATAAATAGCAATAAAAGAGTAAAAAGTTCACAGGTATTATGTCCTTTTCTTTTACTAGTGATTGGAGATGTTGAGAACAGAAACTCTGGCTCTAGCTAGTTGTCTTGAAAGGTATTCAACTTGTACTTCTAGGTCCTGATTACAAATCTACAAGTTTTCTATATGGCTTTGAAATTTCTCAATAAATTGAGGCTTCTGATTGATGAAAGAATGCAAAGCTGCATCCACCTTTTTCATATTCATTTGTGTCTGATACTTGAGAATCACATTCCACTCTATTGGGCTGCATCAATTTGGACATTATTGACCCATAGTTACATGGTAAGTCACTACCAATTCCGGTGCATGGTACCCGGTTTTATGCGGTTCGTCAGTTTTTACATTATTATTACAAGACTAAAGGAGAGAACCATGTAACTATGTACTAACCACCGACTCAAGTTTGCACATGCACTCCTTTGATATCGAAGAGCTTCAGAGACCCTTCTAGTAGTTCATCAAATCATGTGTCACTGCATTCTAGTGCTAATGATTGTTGAGTAATTGACAATTGCAGCAACTTATCAATGCAGTAATGCAAAATCCTGAATCCATTGAGTTTTTGGCCTATAAAGATGATGATGACAAAGAAGAGGTGTGTTGAAAATCCTTCTATCTATTCAAATTTTCCTTAAATTGTGGTACAATGGGAAAGAGGTGAGGAACAATTGGCAAGTTGTTGCAGCCAATATGCAGAGAACTCTATGTATTTGTATTTATGGCTGACATCTTCTCTTTTATGAAAAAAGAGTGCTAGGAGATGATATTTGCAAGTTCTAAAGTCTTGATTTGTATATGTTGGCAATATTTGACATGCATATGCTCCATATATATCAAACAAATTAAGGGAGACAAGAATATTTTGTTTTTGTAAATGTCATAACATTACCACAAACATCCCAACTAATCCCTCAAAATTTATGTTTATCATATATTCATGTCAGTTCATAATCTTAATTTTATCATCAAAATAACAAGTATCCCCTTGTACACATGATACTAGCATATTACAAAACTTCTGATACTCTAGTTTGTTCAACTAGTGATTGAGGATATTGAGAAGTGCAACTCTGATTTTAATTAAACTCCTAAACAGTGACTCTAATCCTTCTTCAAGATCTTGTATGCAGGAACCCAACCTTACCAACTTGTTTTGCAAGTCATCAATTTCATTTGACTTGCTTATCATGTTAATAGCCAAAAATTGCAATGCAGCATCCACATTTCCAAACTCATTCTCATCAACTCTTTGTGAATAGGATACCCTTTTACTTTGCATAATCTTTGATACCAAAGACCAGCTAATTCGTTTTGAATATGCTGAGCCTGAGATAAAATTCAACAATGATTCAAATATGGAAAAAGTGATCACTTCAACCTCTTTCAACAAGCTAACTGAGGCCACAGTTTGATAATCTTTGTTACTGATAGAGAAGCTGCTTTTATTTGCATAACTACACTTCAAATTTTCCAAGGCTTTGAAAATGGCCTTCCTCACTACTTTCCTAGAGTTTAAGAACATTTTAACCTCTACTATGAGTTCCCTTTCACCTCCTCTTCTTCTTCTTATAATCGATTGTAGTTCACGTGTGCACTCTTTTGTGTGTATTAGTGCATCTTTGGTTGCTGAACATGTATCTAGGAGCCTTAAGGACCCATCTAAAAGCTCTTCCACCCATTTCTCTTGGCTTTCATGGATAAGTGCTTCTTGTGTTAGAGATAGTTGAACCAACTTTTCAACACAGTTATGCAAATCCTGAAGGCCATTGAGTTTGTGGCTAAGCAATGAAGAGGAAGTGGCATCAGAAGAAGCAGCTTCTAATCTGGCTAAGTGTTCATTGCATTGTAGAATGATAGGGTGTGGCTTAGAGGGCAAGCTATTAGAACGTGCATGGTTATTATGGGATTTAAGGTTCAATGGAAAGGTTTCCATTTTTTTTATAAACAAGAGAAGCAAAGTGTGTTGAGGTTGAATATGTGCAATTGATTTGTTTTTCTCCTTTGCCTATTGATCAATATATATGGCTTAGGAGAATGTAGAAATTTAATCTTATCTTGACAAATATTATTGATTACTAACTTATCTAGATTGATCTAAAGACATAATCACATATAAGTTAGTGTAATGTCTCCATGGCAAATCTCTACAGCTCATACTCATTTTTTTTATTAGTTTTCATTTGTTCTTCAAAAAATTATTATGTAATCATGTTTAGCTGATATTTCCTTAGGGTGCATTGTACCTTTATTGTACGGCAAGGGCATTGTAGTTGCTGATGACAATTATATCTGTTCTTTTGTGAACACTTATCACTGTTAGCATCTAATTTTTTGTGGTTTAATTTGACTTATGACATAAGCAGTATAATAAATCAAAGAGTAAAATGATTTCAAAATAATAATAAGATGGTAAAGGACAAAGGGTTCAATCACATCACAATTTGTTGAAAGGTCTAGGTGAGTAATTTGAGTACCTACCAATGATTATATAATGTCATTCTACCACTTTCTACTAACACTATAACATATATATACTATCAGTATAAAGATTTATATATAATCAATATCTCATGTAACATGCATTTATATTACTTATATTTAAGAGTAAACGATGATTAAATATAAATAACGAATTATATGATGACAGTTTCAGTAATCGACTTTTGTATTTCATAATTTTTCTTCTTACTGCAATGAATAACTAATCCTTTCTTCTTTATTTGTACTATATGGTTTTAATTAAAAATACATTCTTTTTCCAATTCTTCTCACAATGATTAAAAAAAAGGTTCCACCAACAAATTAAGGATCAAGTAGAATCAAAGTGGTGGATTTTTCCATGGTTGAGTGAGATTTTGTGGAAGGTGCTGAAATATTATTTCCAAATAATTTTATGTAGCACGAGTTTGAATTCTGACGGTGATGATGTATTACAGATTTTGCAGTGCTGTCTTTCTATAATGTAGAAAGATAGCATTAAGGAAAATGCTTATTTGATTTGATTGTTCTCATCACAAGAACACAAACATCACATGGTTCATTGCATTTAGAAAATGAAATTTGAGCCCTTCACTTATAATTGAGGCAATAATAGATTTTGATCATTGTTCAACCACCCATCTTATTCATCATGTGGGTTCAATACTTGAACTAACTGTAGCTACACCTTGGTAGGACATAATATGCAAAGAAACATAAAGATTTAAATTTGATCATAAATATTATTTACATGTATATGTAAGAGAAAACAACTGAGATTATTGACCAAATTTAACCCTTAATGTTGTAAGGTAAATGGATGATTAGTCAAATTATTTTGTACATTAATGGCTTGAACTTCTTAATACCTCATTTTTTTGTGATTTGTCCTTCAGCTTGTTACATAGATTTGTGGTTTCTTACAAGAAGGACAAATCACTTGTTTAGAGGGGATACCCTCTAATTTGGAAAATAATTAACCTCTTATGGAGATTCATAAATGTTATTCTCAATAAATGGCGAATATAATTCTTAAAGATCTAATGACACCTTATACCAATAAATCGGAGCCTTGTTGGTTACTTATTATATATAGATTGACATTGACTTGAATAATATAATAATAAGTGGGGATTCACTTATTCCAAGATGAAATTTTTTAAACTTACCCCATCATAGCCATCAATTCAATGCTGGAAACCAAAAAAAAGTGGATCTCTCCTAGGAAAAGCAGCATATGGAATTATTATAGTTGAGGATAATATATAATCATTATCAAAATCTAAGTTAAACTAGATTCATGGACAAGTATGTGATACTCATCTACTTGTTAAAATGAATTTAGTAGTTGCTAAATTCATGTCTCTATAGCTTGAATGCACAACTCCAACCCTTCCAATGTGATTTTGAAAACACTATAACACTATGTTTTGGTTGATCAGAATCAAATGACACTTTTAGCCTGCACCAACTTGGGAGACTAGTGGCCACTTTGGTTTTCATCTTGAGCTAGATATAAAAGATAAAAAAGACTCTAGTTGAACCACTCACAACTTCAACTTCTAGTTCATATGAGCACCATCTAAATTCTCTTTAGTTTTTGCCCACTCCCTAAATAAATGCTAGCTGAAGAGCATCTTCGTCACCAAATACCAACTTCATTCTTCTTTTGGATCTCTCATTTTATAATTTATTACAATTCATATCTATTTTTTTTTTCATAATGACAAATGTCATTCCTATGAACCCAAATTCTCAATACCAAAAGTTTTCTATGTCTCTATATCAAACCAATAAAATTTTGCCTAATAATAAATAACACAGTATTTAATTTCTCATTAATTGAGATACTAAGACAAAACATTATTGGGCTGGTATAGATGCATAGAAAACTTTTGGTATGAAGGAAATGGTTTCCACAACCTACCTCATTCTTAATCAAACATCTATATTTTCATTCTCTCATTGTTCTTATTTAAGAACAAAATTGATAAATAAGAATGACATAGTAGAATAACCACTTTGGTTGCTCTAATTCATTTTCTCTCATTGTTCTTATTTAAAAGGACCTTAAGAATAACCACTTTGGTTGCTCTAATATATTCATCAAGACATTTTATCACTGACAATGAATAAAAGAAAAGCAAATTTGGAACCAAGGTGTATGTTACTATGTTATCAGTTATTTTTAATTATTGAATACTAAGATATGTAACCTTAAATGTTTTAGATGTGACTAAGTCATTAACAATGAGAAACAACAAATACAACCCAGCCACACAAAAAACCAATGAAAGAGCATACAATGGAAACCAAATTATGTCAGATTAAGATGATAGCCAAAATTTGTCAAATCAATAACAAAGGAAAGCCAAATAGTCAAACATGTTATCAAAACATAAAAGAGAATCTCAACCTACAGGTTCAGCAACAGTCGAGAACTGATACGGTATAGCGTGACATACATCTCAAACTGAAAGGAACATAGTAATACACCCAAAAATCCATATGCTATGGGCTGTAATACTTCACCTAGGTATTTGTAGCCCTAGTGTATATCTGCTGACTTGAGTGGGCAGAAACCAACCTGATTGAACCTCTAGCCATCAAGTCTCTGATGGCCTTCCTTGCAAGAGATCCATTAACCTGTAAAGTGCGTAGAAAAGGTGATTTAATTCTGGATACAACATTACTCGTAGTAATTAACAATCAAATTGTTCTTGAATGCATAATTGCAGATATAAATAAAGCATTCAGTATTACTCATAGTAATTAACATTCAAATTGTAATTGAATGCATTGGGAAAATCTGGCTTAAATTGCAGATATAAAGATAGCTTTCAGTATTGCAAGTCAAATTGTTAGACTGGCATCAAGAGTTTGTCGAGGCTATACAAAAATTACCCATTTTCTAAATGACAATTTTAAGCTTAGAATGACAAGGTTTATGGACATTGACATTCATCATGAAAATATCTATCACAAGAAGAGGAAACACAGACATTTTTTAATCTATTTAAAATGCATATAAAACACATATGGTATAGGTATAGCAGAAACCCTAGTGTGCAATAAGCATCTGATACAGCAGAGTGAAAATAAGAAATCTTGATTCAAAACCACAAACATAAGTGATAACAAATCTATCCATGTTAAGCAGTTGTTCATGACTTCAAATTTACCCATGTTAAGCAGCAGAATAATTAACAGGTAAACAAGGCAAGAGGATACAATTAATTGATTTTTCGACCAGTTGCACCTTCTAAGATACAACCACAGATGGCCAAAAAGGATAATAACAAATCTAAAAAAGTATCTAGGCTAGACACCTAAAACAATACACTTAAACAACACACAAGTATAAACACATATCCACGTAAAGCTATCAATAGGTCTACATTCACTCAACAAGCATGTAAACACACAAAACACAAACAGTAAATGCAGTTTGACTAATACTATGCCGTAAAGCATGTAATGACTCAACACAACACAAATTCAATTACATTATAAATGCAGTAAGCTCACATTAACACAAATCAAATGTAATATCATGACACATAACATGATTCAAAAACTAACACAAAAAGGATGGAAGTAACAGAAGAGGTACCCTCAAACGATCAGAAAGGATGGAAGGAGTGATGAGCTTGAACTTGGGTGCTTCAGAAAGAAGCTTGTCATAAGAAGCCTGATCAAACAGAACCATGTTATTCACCTTCTCCTTTTGCTTTCCCTTGCTCCACTTCTGTTAAAACATAAATTTCACACCTTAATATCACACACTCATCTCTCACATTACTATAACCACACACAAAAAACCATTTTTACCATTCATTATAAACTATAAAACAAATCTAACAACCCAAATGATGATTAATTTAAGAAAAGAATTAAACTTTGACAAAAAAATAATAAAGGGGTTTGTGACCTTCTTCTTCTGCTTTCCACCACCAGATTTTGCTGGCTTGGAAGAAGGTGGAGGAGCCTTTTCTTTCTTAGGTGCCTGCAATGAATAATCATATAGAGAAATGAGCAATGAGTATGAAAAAAGGAGAAAACTTTGAAGAATGAAGAAGTGTTACGCACCATGAAATGAGTTGTGAGAGAAGAAAATGGAGGGAAAGGGTTTCAAGAAGAGGCGCAAGTATGTGACAGTAGCATATAGAGAGAGAGGAAGAAACCCTATGCACTTTTATGAGACAAACAAAAAGCCCAAACTACGTCGTTTCGAACAGGCCCGGTGTAGGCTGAATGTTGCAAAAGCCCAATGAATTGAAGCCTTTAATTCTTTCTATATGGCCCGGTTAGAAGATTCATATAAAAGTTTATTAGTAAAACCAAACCATAGAAAGTTGTTGTACAATTTTCATTTTTGAAAGAAAGTTAAACAAGTAATGCATGCAATATGAAGTCAATGAAGTCCGTCATTTAAACATGTAATAATGACTAGAGAGAGTGCAACAAAGGGCATGTCCGTCATTTAAACATGTAATAATGTCAATTTGCATTTAGTATATTTCATTTATTATTTACTAAACGAATAGCTTTCATAGCTCAGTTGGTTAGAGCACCCGTTTAGTAAGCGGGAGGTCTTGAGTTCAACTCTCAATGAAAGCATTTTTTCATTTATATGCAGGCACCATGGTGGATTAAATTGTTCAGAATGTTCCCTTTCATTAATATCATACTAACTTAACTTCTGATTTCACTTTATAGAATCAGATTATTTGAATCACTGCAATGAATCATAGAGGGAAACCATATTTCATATTGAAAAAAGAACAAGAAGCTCATAATACTGCTTATTTTATAATCTAAAAAGGTTATCTTAACCTAAGAGGCAAGAAAGAAAAATATTATAATTTTATCAAATAGCTAAGTATTTAACACAACAGGAAGTAATAAATTTACATTTTTAATATTTTTTTTCAACTCCTCAGTAGGAATGATGTTAAGAAGAAGAAAAGGTAGTTATGAAATAGATTTATTTACACTTTTAGAGATATCATATCCCACTATAGCAGTGGAGAATGACTCAGGAGTGATAATGTTACACTTGGACATAATATTCTTATTATTGTTATGCTATCCTAACCAAAGTGGTAATGGAACATTGTGAGACAAAAGAAGTATCTTTTTTTGTGCAGATAAAAGGATTGTATTCTAGTCTATAAATTAGAGCAATATCACCCCAATATGAAGAGATGAATAACAATTTCATGCCCAACAAAAATACACACTCTCTTCTTTCTGTCTAAGCATAGTTATTATAAGCATTACTCACTCTCTTTTCTTTGTTTGCTTTAAAGTTCTTGATCCATTTCCATGTTCCCAAGTGCAGAAACCACTGCACTGTCCACTATACCTTCTACTCCTATGAGTAACTTGGAGTGAAACACCCACCAAAGTTTGTTTCTCTATCACCAAAAACCAGGAATGAATTTATTCCATTTCACTGATATCCAAGCAGAGAAAGCCAACGCTGTGCTTAAACAGCGCAAGATTCGAAAGATCGCAAGTTTGTTGCGCTTTGTTGAGGTTTGTTTTGTTCTGATTTTCATTTCAAGGCTTCTTCCTCTGCATATACCAGTTGCATTTAAGAACTCCAGTGAGTATTTTAGGGACTTCTCAGTCTTGATGAGTAGTCGTTGTTTCATTTTTCTGATTGGAAATGCTATAATCATCACGCTGTTCGTTCAGTCTGGTCACTTTTCAAATCATGGTTATAATCAGAACAATATTGAACCTGAGATTATTCATGACAACACCAAGAATGAGAAAACTCAAGGAGAACAAAAGTTCTTAGAAAAACAGAACATCGAAACAGAGGATAGTACAGAGAGTGAAAAGCAGAGTTTCAAAACAGAGAATATCATACAGAGAGAAAAGCAGAGTATAAAAACAAAGGATAGTATAATGAATGAGAGGATCAATGGAGAACTGGAAAAATACCCAAAAAACCGAAGAACATATCCAATAAAAAAAGCAAAATATGCCATAAATAAGCAGAGAATTGATGCAGGGAATAGCGAGTGTGGAAAAAATCAGAACATGGAAACAGAAGAAGCAAGTATTGGTATGAAGATGAAGGGTTATAGAAGGTGTGAGACAGAGATTTTAAGGCTTGTACAGAATGATAAAGAGAATCAGCGCCGTGTGCTGCTCCGGTGCGAAACTGAAAACATAAGGAAGAGCATTCAACCTGCTGCCCCTGAAGAAATGGTAGAGATTTCAAGTCCTGAGGATCACATGAGCAATGACGAGTTTCGCCGCACAGTTGAAGCCTTCATTGCCAGGCAACAAAGGCTCCTTAGAGAAGAAGAAGAAGATTACTCTTTAATTTGAAAATTGGGATCTAGTTTTAAATTATAGTTCTAGTTAGTGTAGCAGAAAATTGAAGGAAAGTGTGATTATAATTATCACCACCATGCAGTGTAATTATAGTTTTAGACACTAGTTTAAAACCTTTGGTTGCCTTGTAACTCTAGTATTAGTCATCATTTGTATAGTACTAAACTGTAATTGGGATTGGAACTTATCTGTAATTGCTTCTTTTTCATTTTTTTCTAAAGAAAAAATATTTAGAAACATGTACATAAAGTGTTAGACAAAAATGCATGATTAGGTTCTGAATAGTGTTGAGAATAAGAGTTCAACTTGGGAATTATATCAGACAACTAGGTTTGTGTTTAGTTTCGTTAGTGGCATATAATATCATGAAGGGTAATCTGATTCCTTATGTATTTGATAGAATAATTGTTACAATAATGCTAAGGGAACTTCCCATTATAGATGTCATTCTCTGGTTTGCCTCATTTGAGGATCATATGTCCCATAATTTTCTTGTTCTCATGTTCTGAACCAATCAAACTTCACGAAATAATGTTAAAGTATTAATTTTTCTTTTTAAATAAATAGAATATTTTCATTGACTGTGGACACCATATAAAACATGAATGGAGACGTGTGATCATCATTTGCGTTGATGATAGATATTTCAATCTTTGACATGGAATGGTGTGATGCTAAGGTTACAAAGTGGGTTATTTAAATCTTAAAAAACAAGGGAAAAATAAAATTACTTAACAAGAAAGCATTTCCTGTATGAACTTACTGTCTCTTCTAGAAAAGTGGAAAATCATATCAATCTTTGTCACAAAACAAAGGCCAATGAGGAGAGATAAATATTAATTCTTTTTCCACATTTTTGTCGTCTTTATAAAACAAAAAAATTGGATAGAAATATGAAGTATGATATTTTCCATTAAGAATAAGTGTTTTTTCACTATTTTTCAAGTGATAGTTCATTTGATAGTTCATTGGATTCTGAACATCTTTAAAGATAGTGGAATAAATTCTGAACCTTTACTTTGAATTGTTCCATTTGGTTTAACGTAACTGGATACCTAACTCAGTGTCTCCTTTGAAGATCAAGTAGATTCTTTGGACAAATGACATAGCAGTCTCAATTTAATTTGTCCATATCACTTAGAATCATGCATGTTACTATTATACTATATATTATATTATATGGTATACTTCAAAGTGAACCAAGGATGAGTGGAGTAGGGATTCTCTCGAGTACTGGAGAGGCAGGTACCGGAAAAAACAAAGGATAAAGCAACATTGTTTAACACTTTTAGCATTACGTATATAATAAAATAACATTTTTGTTACTAAATAAAAATGGAAAAAAGAACTTCCCTATTGAGTATTAAAGAGGATCTTGGTTGTGCTGAGTGAAAAAGCTTGTGTACTAAATTATAGGATAATGGTTGAGTATACAAGTTTAGTTAGAGTCATATACAAGTACAACCACATTTCTCATAGCACGCATAATAGCAATGCTTGGTATAGCTTTTGATTTTCATAATGATTCATCCCTTTTAGATAAACAAATCCGTGTTGCTTTCAAAAACAGGGTGGGCAATTTCTACCCTTTCATGATCTAAAAAATAAACGTCTTTATAAATATCTAAGCAAACGGGTCCTAAGACTCGTTCCAAACGGATTTTTAATTACTCTTTAAATTGTAGGTATTGGTTGAAAAATCAATGACTGTGATTATGATAATATATTTACACATATATGACAAATTATAGAATTGTTACAATCATAATCGTGGATTATAAATTTCCACTTTAGTCTTGTACTCTAGAGGAGGTAGGAAAAATCTTTAATAGAGATTTTAATGGTACGAGAGACTTTATCACACTTAAAGATACATATTAAAGACGATGAACACTATCATCCTATATAGTCAAGATCTTTCATATCAAATAATCAAAAATAGAATATAGAACTAGAACTTGAGCGGAAACGTACGTTTATATATTCATAGAGAATATGGTGAATAAACTTTATATTATTCTTCATCACGTGTCTACCAATTTCATGTATTTTATCCTTGTATGCAAATGCATATTCATAATATAAAATATAGGTTATTTGACCTTCCAATTATATACTATCTTTAGCAGTTTCTCCTCTAATCAACTACTCCTATTATAATAACTGTACTCAAAGTCTAAGGACTTTTGAGTGCCATGTTGATATCTGAAGTTTCCATTTAATATGATTATGTTAGTGAGATTTTCAGTTTTTTATTTTATTATATAATCTTTCTCTTCTTATGTTAGTGACCAGAACTCTTTTTCGTTTACTAATACATCATCAGTGTTACTTTGATCTATAATATCCCACTGTTTTAATAATATTCAAAGGTCCAAATTCTAGAAGGTGAACCATCAAGACTTTAGCATACAAGAATAATTGGTTCATCATTTTATGAATAGAAGTCTATTCACGGCAGGTACGTAAGTCAAAAAGCCAAGCAAAAATTCAAACCCATCTACACTTTTCTGTGAATTAAAGTTTGTATTTAACTATTTTATTAGGAAAAGACACGACCTTTTTATAAATTAACAATAAGGTAAGTTTAAGCATTCTAAAACATAAATTGCGCAAATAATCACATTTTTTATAAACAATTTATTTACTCCAAGAATAAATAGAAAAAAAATCTACTTCACATCTTAGTTATCTATTACATAAAAATTTAAAGGTTCATATTTATTCACTAATTTCGATTATTAGATTTTATAAAAATTAATAACTATGATGTAGATCAACTTTTTTTTTTAATTTACTCTCTAAAAGTAAGTGAATCTACTCACCACACTTTTTACCTGCTCTTTAGATAAGAGTGGTTAGTGGCAAATAATTAGTGTATTTATATTGCATAAACTTTGACAATCCATACATTCATCAATGGCAACAAATGGAGCACTTCCATCAATTGTAACAACAGAGCAAGTTCTTCATATGAACGATGGTGTTGGAGATACAAGCTATGCAAAGAACTCTTCCCATCAAGTACACACTCTTTCTCTGTAAACTTTGCTCATGTTTTTCTTAGGTAAAAACTAAATTTGAAAATATTTACACTAATATGAGGAACAATAGTTTCATAATTTTTTTATTAAAAAATAACTTAAAATGATATATTTTAAAGATTTATTTATGTCACATACCACAATCTTTATTAGGCTATCCGGTTTAAAAAATTTATTTACACGAACATATTTGATCTTTGAAAAATCATTAAGTGGATTATATCCGTCGTTTAATGATAAGTTTAGGGATAATTTATTCTTATCAGACATGAATATTTGATATTTTTAGTGATGAATTTTTCAAATTAAAATAGTGTTTAAGAATCAATTTAAGTTTTTATTATTGTTGTTGTTATTGTTGGTGTTCTATGAGAGTAATCTAATTGAGTTTAATATGAAGCAGAGAAGTGGAGTATTAAAAGGGAAACCTATACTAGAAGAAAGTATGAGGAGGCTCTATTGCAACATGCTCCCTAAGTGTTTGAAAGTGGCTGATTTAGGATGTGCTTCAGGACCAAATGCACTTATGGTTGTAAATGATATAATTGACATTGTTGAGTCCACTAGCTTCAATTTTAATATAAGTGCACCTATTTTCCAATTTTATATGAATGATCTACCTTCCAATGATTTCAATACCATTTTCAAATCACTAGCTCAGTTCTATGAAACATTAGAAGAAAAGAAGGGACCTGGATTTGGTCCATGTTTCATTAATGCAACTCCAGGGACATTCTATAAGAGGCTCTTTCCCAATAACTCCATACATTTTGTACATTCCTCTTATAGTGTACACTGGCTTTCTCAGGTAAAATCTACACCAAACCCATATTTCAGCCAATGAATATGACATTATTATATGAATATTTCTTATGCACTAAGAGCGTAAAGATGTATACATAATCAGTACATCATTCGACCTTCATTTTGATTATTTTTTTATTAAGAATCAATGAAGATGGAAAATGAATGGCAGATGATACAAAAACAGTATAAAAAACTTTTACACTGTCCGTGTATAGTTCTTTTTCTCTAAGTTAATGAGGTTTGATGAAAAGGAGTTGAGGTAGATGAATGCTTTTAAATTGTAGTCAGAGGCTAACACCTATTTATGGAAAAAAGTGTGTGAAGATACTGTTGTGATTATGGATGTTATACAACTGTGGAGACTCTAAAACTGTAATATTTCGGCTGCAATTATGGTTACAAATTGCAATTAAAATCTTTTCATTTATATGCAGGCACCATGGTGGATTAAATTGTTCAGAATGTTCCCTTTCATTAATATCATACTAACTTAACTTCTGATTTCACTTTATAGAATCAGATTATTTGAATCACTGCAATGAATCATAGAGGGAAACCATATTTCATATTGAAAAAAGAACAAGAAGCTCATAATACTGCTTATTTTATAATCTAAAAAGGTTATCTTAACCTAAGAGGCAAGAAAGAAAAATATTATAATTTTATCAAATAGCTAAGTATTTAACACAACAGGAAGTAATAAATTTACATTTTTAATATTTTTTTTCAACTCCTCAGTAGGAATGATGTTAAGAAGAAGAAAAGGTAGTTATGAAATAGATTTATTTACACTTTTAGAGATATCATATCCCACTATAGCAGTGGAGAATGACTCAGGAGTGATAATGTTACACTTGGACATAATATTCTTATTATTGTTATGCTATCCTAACCAAAGTGGTAATGGAACATTGTGAGACAAAAGAAGTATCTTTTTTTGTGCAGATAAAAGGATTGTATTCTAGTCTATAAATTAGAGCAATATCACCCCAATATGAAGAGATGAATAACAATTTCATGCCCAACAAAAATACACACTCTCTTCTTTCTGTCTAAGCATAGTTATTATAAGCATTACTCACTCTCTTTTCTTTGTTTGCTTTAAAGTTCTTGATCCATTTCCATGTTCCCAAGTGCAGAAACCACTGCACTGTCCACTATACCTTCTACTCCTATGAGTAACTTGGAGTGAAACACCCACCAAAGTTTGTTTCTCTATCACCAAAAACCAGGAATGAATTTATTCCATTTCACTGATATCCAAGCAGAGAAAGCCAACGCTGTGCTTAAACAGCGCAAGATTCGAAAGATCGCAAGTTTGTTGCGCTTTGTTGAGGTTTGTTTTGTTCTGATTTTCATTTCAAGGCTTCTTCCTCTGCATATACCAGTTGCATTTAAGAACTCCAGTGAGTATTTTAGGGACTTCTCAGTCTTGATGAGTAGTCGTTGTTTCATTTTTCTGATTGGAAATGCTATAATCATCACGCTGTTCGTTCAGTCTGGTCACTTTTCAAATCATGGTTATAATCAGAACAATATTGAACCTGAGATTATTCATGACAACACCAAGAATGAGAAAACTCAAGGAGAACAAAAGTTCTTAGAAAAACAGAACATCGAAACAGAGGATAGTACAGAGAGTGAAAAGCAGAGTTTCAAAACAGAGAATATCATACAGAGAGAAAAGCAGAGTATAAAAACAAAGGATAGTATAATGAATGAGAGGATCAATGGAGAACTGGAAAAATACCCAAAAAACCGAAGAACATATCCAATAAAAAAAGCAAAATATGCCATAAATAAGCAGAGAATTGATGCAGGGAATAGCGAGTGTGGAAAAAATCAGAACATGGAAACAGAAGAAGCAAGTATTGGTATGAAGATGAAGGGTTATAGAAGGTGTGAGACAGAGATTTTAAGGCTTGTACAGAATGATAAAGAGAATCAGCGCCGTGTGCTGCTCCGGTGCGAAACTGAAAACATAAGGAAGAGCATTCAACCTGCTGCCCCTGAAGAAATGGTAGAGATTTCAAGTCCTGAGGATCACATGAGCAATGACGAGTTTCGCCGCACAGTTGAAGCCTTCATTGCCAGGCAACAAAGGCTCCTTAGAGAAGAAGAAGAAGATTACTCTTTAATTTGAAAATTGGGATCTAGTTTTAAATTATAGTTCTAGTTAGTGTAGCAGAAAATTGAAGGAAAGTGTGATTATAATTATCACCACCATGCAGTGTAATTATAGTTTTAGACACTAGTTTAAAACCTTTGGTTGCCTTGTAACTCTAGTATTAGTCATCATTTGTATAGTACTAAACTGTAATTGGGATTGGAACTTATCTGTAATTGCTTCTTTTTCATTTTTTTCTAAAGAAAAAATATTTAGAAACATGTACATAAAGTGTTAGACAAAAATGCATGATTAGGTTCTGAATAGTGTTGAGAATAAGAGTTCAACTTGGGAATTATATCAGACAACTAGGTTTGTGTTTAGTTTCGTTAGTGGCATATAATATCATGAAGGGTAATCTGATTCCTTATGTATTTGATAGAATAATTGTTACAATAATGCTAAGGGAACTTCCCATTATAGATGTCATTCTCTGGTTTGCCTCATTTGAGGATCATATGTCCCATAATTTTCTTGTTCTCATGTTCTGAACCAATCAAACTTCACGAAATAATGTTAAAGTATTAATTTTTCTTTTTAAATAAATAGAATATTTTCATTGACTGTGGACACCATATAAAACATGAATGGAGACGTGTGATCATCATTTGCGTTGATGATAGATATTTCAATCTTTGACATGGAATGGTGTGATGCTAAGGTTACAAAGTGGGTTATTTAAATCTTAAAAAACAAGGGAAAAATAAAATTACTTAACAAGAAAGCATTTCCTGTATGAACTTACTGTCTCTTCTAGAAAAGTGGAAAATCATATCAATCTTTGTCACAAAACAAAGGCCAATGAGGAGAGATAAATATTAATTCTTTTTCCACATTTTTGTCGTCTTTATAAAACAAAAAAATTGGATAGAAATATGAAGTATGATATTTTCCATTAAGAATAAGTGTTTTTTCACTATTTTTCAAGTGATAGTTCATTTGATAGTTCATTGGATTCTGAACATCTTTAAAGATAGTGGAATAAATTCTGAACCTTTACTTTGAATTGTTCCATTTGGTTTAACGTAACTGGATACCTAACTCAGTGTCTCCTTTGAAGATCAAGTAGATTCTTTGGACAAATGACATAGCAGTCTCAATTTAATTTGTCCATATCACTTAGAATCATGCATGTTACTATTATACTATATATTATATTATATGGTATACTTCAAAGTGAACCAAGGATGAGTGGAGTAGGGATTCTCTCGAGTACTGGAGAGGCAGGTACCGGAAAAAACAAAGGATAAAGCAACATTGTTTAACACTTTTAGCATTACGTATATAATAAAATAACATTTTTGTTACTAAATAAAAATGGAAAAAAGAACTTCCCTATTGAGTATTAAAGAGGATCTTGGTTGTGCTGAGTGAAAAAGCTTGTGTACTAAATTATAGGATAATGGTTGAGTATACAAGTTTAGTTAGAGTCATATACAAGTACAACCACATTTCTCATAGCACGCATAATAGCAATGCTTGGTATAGCTTTTGATTTTCATAATGATTCATCCCTTTTAGATAAACAAATCCGTGTTGCTTTCAAAAACAGGGTGGGCAATTTCTACCCTTTCATGATCTAAAAAATAAACGTCTTTATAAATATCTAAGCAAACGGGTCCTAAGACTCGTTCCAAACGGATTTTTAATTACTCTTTAAATTGTAGGTATTGGTTGAAAAATCAATGACTGTGATTATGATAATATATTTACACATATATGACAAATTATAGAATTGTTACAATCATAATCGTGGATTATAAATTTCCACTTTAGTCTTGTACTCTAGAGGAGGTAGGAAAAATCTTTAATAGAGATTTTAATGGTACGAGAGACTTTATCACACTTAAAGATACATATTAAAGACGATGAACACTATCATCCTATATAGTCAAGATCTTTCATATCAAATAATCAAAAATAGAATATAGAACTAGAACTTGAGCGGAAACGTACGTTTATATATTCATAGAGAATATGGTGAATAAACTTTATATTATTCTTCATCACGTGTCTACCAATTTCATGTATTTTATCCTTGTATGCAAATGCATATTCATAATATAAAATATAGGTTATTTGACCTTCCAATTATATACTATCTTTAGCAGTTTCTCCTCTAATCAACTACTCCTATTATAATAACTGTACTCAAAGTCTAAGGACTTTTGAGTGCCATGTTGATATCTGAAGTTTCCATTTAATATGATTATGTTAGTGAGATTTTCAGTTTTTTATTTTATTATATAATCTTTCTCTTCTTATGTTAGTGACCAGAACTCTTTTTCGTTTACTAATACATCATCAGTGTTACTTTGATCTATAATATCCCACTGTTTTAATAATATTCAAAGGTCCAAATTCTAGAAGGTGAACCATCAAGACTTTAGCATACAAGAATAATTGGTTCATCATTTTATGAATAGAAGTCTATTCACGGCAGGTACGTAAGTCAAAAAGCCAAGCAAAAATTCAAACCCATCTACACTTTTCTGTGAATTAAAGTTTGTATTTAACTATTTTATTAGGAAAAGACACGACCTTTTTATAAATTAACAATAAGGTAAGTTTAAGCATTCTAAAACATAAATTGCGCAAATAATCACATTTTTTATAAACAATTTATTTACTCCAAGAATAAATAGAAAAAAAATCTACTTCACATCTTAGTTATCTATTACATAAAAATTTAAAGGTTCATATTTATTCACTAATTTCGATTATTAGATTTTATAAAAATTAATAACTATGATGTAGATCAACTTTTTTTTTTAATTTACTCTCTAAAAGTAAGTGAATCTACTCACCACACTTTTTACCTGCTCTTTAGATAAGAGTGGTTAGTGGCAAATAATTAGTGTATTTATATTGCATAAACTTTGACAATCCATACATTCATCAATGGCAACAAATGGAGCACTTCCATCAATTGTAACAACAGAGCAAGTTCTTCATATGAACGATGGTGTTGGAGATACAAGCTATGCAAAGAACTCTTCCCATCAAGTACACACTCTTTCTCTGTAAACTTTGCTCATGTTTTTCTTAGGTAAAAACTAAATTTGAAAATATTTACACTAATATGAGGAACAATAGTTTCATAATTTTTTTATTAAAAAATAACTTAAAATGATATATTTTAAAGATTTATTTATGTCACATACCACAATCTTTATTAGGCTATCCGGTTTAAAAAATTTATTTACACGAACATATTTGATCTTTGAAAAATCATTAAGTGGATTATATCCGTCGTTTAATGATAAGTTTAGGGATAATTTATTCTTATCAGACATGAATATTTGATATTTTTAGTGATGAATTTTTCAAATTAAAATAGTGTTTAAGAATCAATTTAAGTTTTTATTATTGTTGTTGTTATTGTTGGTGTTCTATGAGAGTAATCTAATTGAGTTTAATATGAAGCAGAGAAGTGGAGTATTAAAAGGGAAACCTATACTAGAAGAAAGTATGAGGAGGCTCTATTGCAACATGCTCCCTAAGTGTTTGAAAGTGGCTGATTTAGGATGTGCTTCAGGACCAAATGCACTTATGGTTGTAAATGATATAATTGACATTGTTGAGTCCACTAGCTTCAATTTTAATATAAGTGCACCTATTTTCCAATTTTATATGAATGATCTACCTTCCAATGATTTCAATACCATTTTCAAATCACTAGCTCAGTTCTATGAAACATTAGAAGAAAAGAAGGGACCTGGATTTGGTCCATGTTTCATTAATGCAACTCCAGGGACATTCTATAAGAGGCTCTTTCCCAATAACTCCATACATTTTGTACATTCCTCTTATAGTGTACACTGGCTTTCTCAGGTAAAATCTACACCAAACCCATATTTCAGCCAATGAATATGACATTATTATATGAATATTTCTTATGCACTAAGAGCGTAAAGATGTATACATAATCAGTACATCATTCGACCTTCATTTTGATTATTTTTTTATTAAGAATCAATGAAGATGGAAAATGAATGGCAGATGATACAAAAACAGTATAAAAAACTTTTACACTGTCCGTGTATAGTTCTTTTTCTCTAAGTTAATGAGGTTTGATGAAAAGGAGTTGAGGTAGATGAATGCTTTTAAATTGTAGTCAGAGGCTAACACCTATTTATGGAAAAAAGTGTGTGAAGATACTGTTGTGATTATGGATGTTATACAACTGTGGAGACTCTAAAACTGTAATATTTCGGCTGCAATTATGGTTACAAATTGCAATTAAAATCATAAGATCGAAAAAATATGCTTATCTATTTATTTTAAGGTGTCACATGTCAATTATTCTGAGGAACATATAAATTTTGTTGCTAATTTTTGTAACAGCCACC
The DNA here is from genome assembly GCF_001865875.1 of Lupinus angustifolius. Lineage (NCBI taxonomy): Eukaryota > Viridiplantae > Streptophyta > Magnoliopsida > Fabales > Fabaceae > Lupinus > Lupinus angustifolius. The sequence goes on along the minus strand of NC_032021.1, from coordinate 1,381,312 downwards.
AAAGGAGTTGACTAATGGAGCAGAAACACTTAACAAAGACAACATATATGTGACAAGCACAATTCCTCCAGAAACTCACAAAGCATACCTTAGGCAATTCCAACATGACTTCAAACTGTTTCTGAAATCACGTTCAGAGGAATTGGTGCCTGGTGGTGTTATGTTTCTCACTTTTGTTGGAAGAGAGGACATTCCTCAAATAAGAACTGTCATTGGGCTACTTGGCATGGTTCTAAATGACATGGTAGTAGAGGTAAATAAATGTAATCATTATACTTTTCATTTACCTAAATTTTGCACACTTAATTCAAAGTTTGCTATCGTCAATAAGTCGGAGCCTCGTACACTGGGCCATCCTTCTTTTGTTTTTCTCACTAGCAGGGGTAACCTTAACACATCATCACTTAACATAACTTTTTAGGGACTAGAATTTAAATTAAACTATTTTGCATTATAACATGTTAACATGGATATACAATGCAGAATTTGATTGAAGAGGTAAAATTGGAATCCTTTAATATGCCAATGTATGGCCCTACAGAAGATGAAGCTAAAGCAGTTATTGAGGAAGAAGGATCTTTCACTATTCAGAGATTGGAATCTATTATAGTGGGTTGGGATGCAAATATAAATGAGGATGAGCTTGATGAAAATATGAGATGTGAGTTCATAGCCAAAAACTTCAGAGCTATTACAGAAACTCTTTTGAAGGCTCGTTTTGGTGAAGACATCATGGATGAATTATACCTCAGGCTTAAAGATAAGCTTGTACAAATGTTGGTGAAGGGTGAAAAATTGGAATCTCCCAACCTTGTGATTTCCTTGATAAAGAACTCATAGAAGGATGTTAATAGAAATAATTGCTGTGAGGTTATAATAGGTCCAACACTTGTTGCTATTATTGTATTATTATTATTAGATTAGAAGAATAACTCTTTCAAAGACTACACCATGAGGCCCTATGAATTATGATGTATTATATGTTTGAAACTTATTTAATCATGATTGACAGACTTATTATTTGTACACAAATTTAACATAAACCTCCATAACTTATGCATTAAATTACATAAATTACCTCTTACTCTTCTATATCTATACAAATTTTCTAATTTTTATATTTTCACTCGCATTCATGTACGAGAAATAAATGGAATCTTTTAAATTAAAAACGTGATAAATACAATTAAGTTAAAAAAAATATGGTATTTGTGGAAACAAGTCCAAATAATATACAAATCAATATATCTTTATTATTTTTTAGTTATAATATGCATCAACTATCCTAACCAAATTAACTAACCGACTAACAAAAGCTCAACTATTTTAACATTATCAAGATTACTTTTTAAAAAGATTCTACACTATAAATAAAATCTAGAACAAACTAGACGGCGTTAAAAGACATCCCATCCTAAAATAACAAACAATAAGCAACATAGTAAGTTAGAAACTACGGATGATTTGTTAGTTAGGTGTATAGTGGTTAGTAGAGAGAAGAAATGGTGAAAGAATGGAGCAGCATGCATTTAGGCAATACTAGCAACACAACTTTTTTGTTACAACCATCACCTTACCCCTTTCAATGTGTTACTTTCCGTTGCTCAACTCGAACCTCGACCTTTTCTATGGGATCAATTAGATTTTACATCACTAGATCAATACATTTGTTTGTTTGTACACTATCAATGTCAGTAACACAAACAAAAAAACAGAAAACTCTAAAAATGAATTGCACCAACCTCCCTCTTCTCATTTTGGCACTCCTATAATGCCTCATTTTTCAGAGATATATTATGTTCATAAAATTCTCGTTTTCTCCTGATTTTTGCAATCACTACATTACATTCCTGCAGCAAGGTATATCATCTCTTAATAACATTCGTTCTTTTCTTCTCCTTGATGTTGGTTTATGAACTTTTTGAGCCTCCATAGAAAATTCCATTTGTATTATATTAACATTCCTGCTTGAAGAGCACTTCATCATTTAAATATATTATATTATGACTGTATTATTCTAGTAATTATTTTTTACATGCATGCATATTTTGTTGGTACTAAGAAAGATATCTCTTTACCTTTTTTATTTTTTTAGTAAGTAACTAATCACTTTCGAGTGCGTGACTGTCTCTCCTAACAAGTGTCGCTCCCATGATCTATGCATGCATATAAATATATATGAACAAGGTTGATTTGTTTAATTGATGAATGGGTTGGGGTTTATTCTAGTTTCTAACATGCTTTTTATGGATAAAATACAGGTATAGGCGCACGTGAGCTTACAATTTAGGACATTTGTTATATGTGACGATTCTCTTCGGTATTTTCGGCATTCATTGATCATTTGAATAAGTTTACAGGATTCAATTAATCATGTGTGATACTATGTCCATTACTGCCACAGATATTCGACCTGTTAAAGGTGCTAACTCTTATGTTATTTCAATTTGATCAATATTTCTTTGCAGTGCTATGGTCATCTATTTTTATGCATGTTCTGTGAAATTTACTACTATTCTATATGGTTATGTTTGTAATAGAAATTAGAATGTGAAATAGCATTCATAACAATTTTGCATGATTTTTAACTTATGATTGAAATCAGATTAAATTCACAAGGACAAGTATATACTATTTGGAATGCTCTTCTTTTTATATTACTAGAGTGCAGAAAAATGGTATAAGAAAAGATGGTTGGCTTCTCTGTGGTTTCCTTTGCAATATCTATAGTCTAAAATCTATATATATGAACAATGCTTATGCATGTTATGCAGTACCAATTAGTTAAAGTATGAAATGTTCTACTTATGTGCTGCATTAAGGAAATTGATTGTTCGGTAACTAATAGAATGTAGTTATGAATCCTATTTAGTATTGTAATTGCACTATTGAACAAACATATTGTCTATACATGTTAACAGAAACAAAAGCAGCTAGGTGATGATGTCTAGTGTGTGGATTTCTTTCTATCTGCTACCTTCTTTTCTGAAAATTTGCACTGAGGACAAATTTTTCGTTCTGCTAAAACAGGTCTTGAAATTGAATATACAGAGGATGAAAAGAAGACGAGGCGCAGGTCTTTAAAGAAGGTAGCATTCAGTGCATCTTCTAAGTTCAAGAGTTCCTTCACAAAGAAGGGCCGAAGGCATAACAGGGTTATGTGTATTGCTATTGAGGATGACCTTGATGCAGAAGAGTTGCAAGCTGTTGATGCTTTTCGCCAAGGTCTCATCTTAGAGGAACTCTTACCCTCAAAACATGATGATCATCATATGATGCTAAGGTAGCTCTTATGACATGGTTTCTTGTCCATTTATTTATTTACTTATAAGCAATAGCTGTAGTATGAGTAGAATCACTTAATGCCTTAATTTCATAGTTCTAATTGAGCTATCGATCTATACGGTGTTTGATTATTCAGATTCTTGAGAGCAAGAAAGTTTGACACCGAGAAATCTAAACAAATGTGGGCAGATATGCTTCAGTGGAGGAAGGAGTTTGGTGCTGATACCATCATGGAGGTACTAACATGGATAAAGGAAAAAATGCTATTGATATTTGTCTGATACTTAATTTACCTGGGTAAATGAAAATTCTGTTTGTTTTGTTAAGGATTTTGAATTTGAAGAGATGGATGAAGTTCTAAAATACTATCCACAAGGGAATCATGGAGTTGATAAGGATGGACGACCTATTTACATTGAAAAATTGGGACAGGTTGACCCTAACAAGCTACTGCAAGTAACAACTATGGACCGCTATCTTAAGTACCATGTAAGAGAGTTTGAGAGGACCTTCAATGTTAAGTTACCTGCATGTTCAATTGCAGCAAAGAAGCACATTGACCAAAGCACAACTATCTTGGATGTTCAAGGAGTGGTATGTCTAACACCTCTTTCCAAATAAAAGGAACAAGAAAAAAATGACTATTATGACACCTTAATCAAGTTGTAGTAACCATAAACTTAAGGGGTTGCTTTCCATTTTCAATTATACTATAGAATATTATATGTAAAATATCTGTTCCATATAATACAATTATTGACTAGCATGGTTGGTCAGGGTCTTAAAAGTATGAACAAAGCTGCAAGGGATCTTCTTCAAAGGCTTCAGAGAATTGACGGTGACAACTATCCTGAGGTACTAGTATAGATATATAGGCTTGTTAGTCGTCTTGGTTATTACATCCATAGCTTGAATGCAATTTTCTGAATTTAGTCTAATTGAATTTTCCTTTTTATAGTCCCTGAACCGTATGTTCATCATCAATGCTGGTTCTGGATTTAGGTTGTTGTGGAACACTATTAAGTCATTCCTTGATCCGAAGACCACGGCGAAAATCCATGTATGCATTTTTTTATATACACGTCGATGTGAAGCATTGCTAAATTAAGTTAAGTAGGAGCATGAACATCTTAATGATTTATTGAACAGGTTCTAGGTAACAAATATGAGAGCAAGTTGTTTGAAATCATTGATGCCAGGTTAATATTTTTTTCCTTTCACATTGAAATATTTTAACTCATTCTCATATCCATAAAAACTTAGGGTACCAAAGAGATGTAACATCTTAGTTTTGAGTCATGCTAACCCTGCCAAACCAAGTTCTCGATTTATAAGTATGTCATTTCAATATGTTAGTAGTTCGGAACAACATTTGTTGTCCTACAAAGTGTGTCACAACCATGTGTCGTGGATTCTAATTATTCAATTGATTTAAATATCCAATAATTAATTGTGAGAGATGATGTTTCTCAATCAATCAAACCCAAGGCACAAGATTATGTCACTCTTTGTGGAACAACAAATCTTATCTTCGAGTATTTCATTGAATAAGTGAATGACGTTACTCCTTAGCACCTTCCATAACACATTGCTTGTATTTCGTATTTACCAGTGAACTTCCGGAGTTCTTGGGAGGTACTTGCACCTGTGCAGATAAAGGTGGTTGTATGCTTTCTGACAAGGGACCATGGAATGATCCAGATATCTTGAAGGTAGTTTGCTGCAAAAAGATCGATTTCATTTTAGTTTCTATAATTATTAAAAGAAAAATAATGAAGTATCCTTTGGATGAATTAGATGGTCCAAAATGGTGAGGGAAAATGTCAGAGGAAAAACTTATCCGCAATTGAAGAGAAAACAATCCTTGAAGATGAAGAGAGAACAATCCTTGAGGATGAAACAGTGTATTACAAGGTAGTTAGTTACCTACTTCTTTACAATTCCAAGTAAAAAGTTCAGTTCTGAAACTTTCTACCCAGTATCTTTATTTGCCTGAAAGTTTAATAACTTGATACTCTTTCTTCTTTATATAATATTCAGGAATCCAAGGAGGCATGCCATGTGGAGCATCCAGAACCCTCTGGTTTTCCAGAAGTAAGTTTCCTTGGCTTCAATCAGTTGTTGCTCCCATCCTATATACATTAGCATGATGCAGTCAATTTATCAGAGTTATTGCTTGATGACTATATATTGCAGGTCACAAAGGAAGGTAATGCATATCATTTTGTCCCAGTGGTTGACAAGCCGGTCAATACTACTTCGAACAAAGCAGTACAAAATGATCAACTTGCACGTTCTAAAGGTAGAATAATCATTAATCAGCATTTTGTGCACACTAAAAATCAAAAACCAATACATATACACATTAATCTGGCTTTGAGACCTCTGACCTTCTTGTTAACATTTAAATTTTGCTTAAGCCACTGATTATTTTCCGGAGAGTCCTCGCAAGGCTTCTATTGGGTTTAGAAATCCATTTCGTGGTGGAATCATGGCGGTCATAACGGGAATTGTGAACATGCCTAAGAAAATCGCTGCAGTTAAACTGTATGGTGAGTTAGCAGTATATTATGGTGGCATTATGACAAAAGCAGCACCTACCATTTCCATTGATCATCACACGGCTATGATGAGGCGCATGGCTGAACTAGAAGAGAAGGTCAATGTCCTCAACATGAGACCAGTCATGCCACCTGAAAAGGAAGAACTACTCAATAATGCTCTAAGCAGAGTCACCACTCTGGAACAAGAGTTGGCTTCATCCAAAAAGGTATTAAAGCTTAAATATGTTCTTGATACCAAAAATATGATAGTGTTTTGTTTAGTCTGTATTTAATTTTAATCAGTTTTTTGTCCCTCATTTAATAAAAAAGTAGTGTGCTTTTAGTCCTGCCACTTAAAACACATTAATTGCAGGACCATAAGATAAGAGCATTCTTTGTACATATGATAGCATCATATTTGTGATTTATATTTTTGGCTCCTTTATTGCTTCAGGCACTTGATGATGCCCTTGCTAAACAAGTGGAGTTCCAAGCCTACATTGACAAGAAAAAGAAGAAGCTGGTATGTCATTCGAACTTTGACACTGATACGTTACTCGCCATGCAATATTTCTAAATATATTTCAACTGGGTGTTTTCTCTTACGTTTGATTTTGTGATTGCAGTTGGGCTTCCACTGGTGAAGTGATTGTGTTATTGACGTCTATTCTCAAATATGTAACATTTCTAAAGTTGGTGGCGTTTCTCTATCATCAGCCCCATTGGATGCTATTGCATTCAGCATTTCAGCTAGCTAGCTAGTATAATCAATATTCTCTCTATTAAAAACTTCTGTATCAGTGTGTCATTTCTTGACAGTTATATATATATATATATATATATATATATATATATATATAATAAAACTAGGAGGTGTTTTGTTTAACAAAATTTAGAACAGCTTGCTTTACGAGCAACTCTTACAAATTACAATAATCGGGAAAATACTTCAACTGATTATGTGTATAAACATGTAATAAGAACAATTGTCAAGTGAAGTCAATTAACAAAGATCGAACAATGTTCTATCATAAACATTGACAAAATATATTATTGCATGCGTGACTTAGAGCTTTACTGATGTTCTACCTTGAAATGATTAACCCCATCTCCAAAACAAATTTGCAAGAATAAAATTCAATTAAAGGTTATTTCTTTTCAGTTTTCCACTCTGTTCCTCTCAACAATCCCCTAAATACATAAAACCATTCCATGCAAGTTATGAGAGTTCAGAAGAACAAACGCTTTTCCAACCAACAAATGCAACCACATACCAAACACGATAAATAAATAGTCACAGCAAAAACAACAAAGCTTGTTGTATTTAAGTCTGCAAAGCAGCCATTTTGGGGATACAAATATTTGAAACAATTCTCCATTAGGTTTACTGAGTAATTAAAAAACAATGTTCAGAGTTTACATCATGTGCGAGGTCAACACTGTGAATTGCAAATCACACTCCTCTAGAGTCTACCAGCAACAGAACTCACCAGCAAAACAACTTCTTCTTCTTCTGTTAACAATAAGCAAAATGAAGGAAATGAAACTATCAGAAATTAAAATGCTGCTCGAAAGCTTGAACTGTTTTCTAGAGATGTGTGAAACAACTAACCCGAAATTTAGCTTCTTCTTGCCTATCAATATAAGCAAGCAGCTCTTCTTGCCTCATTAACGCTTCATAGAGAGCCTATGCACAATCCAGAAACAGCAAAGGTAAGAGTATTACCCACGTAAGGAAACAATAAGAAAAGTATTCATTACATCTTTCCACACCATACTCTCACGTTTTGGAAATGCACACAAGCATAAATAGAAAGAGAAAAAAAGGACATCATGCATTAAGAGAAGTAAAGGGCAACTTCAAGAAGCAATTAAGATAATTTACCAGAGTGAAACTAAAGAAATGAAATTTTACTAACATAAAAACTTCTGCAAATAATATTATATTAATTTAAAATATAAGCCTAATCACAAACAAAAATAAAGCACCCTCATGACTGCATTTTCTTAAAAAATAATCAAAAACAAAAATATAGCATTCAACCTTTTTAGTTGCAATTAACTCTGCTTCCAAAGCATCCACCCGGCAGACAGCAGCATTTAGCAATTCTGCTTTCTCATTAGGCATCTCAGATGGCTTAGATTGGAGTGTGTCAACCTTTTCTTCAAGCTCACTTAACCTTTTCATCATGGAGGAAAGGACATTTGCCTCAGTATGTGCTGGAGTTGGTGACGGAGGATGGCCATCTTCCTTGTTTGTTGCATCAGAAGTTGACTCGGAAGGGCCTGGGCAATCATTAGATGATATGGCGGGAGGCATCTTGGTCACACGGCTTGTGAATGAACGGAAGAGAGTAAATAGAGTCAGAACGAAGAAAGTCAGGGCTACCCAGATCCGAGCAAGAAGTCCTTCTGGAATTTTTGGAGTGTCAAGAAGGGGAGGTGTTCCTGAAAATGAAAATTCAATTTAGCTTTTCCTGAACAAATTACATCAAACAATAAAAATCAAGAAACCAAGCAAAGTACCAGGTCTTCCATGAGTTAAGTACTTGAGTACTTATTTATATCCCTAACAAACCCGTCAAATAAAAGCCTTTCACGCTGAAAGCGTTGACAAAACACAAATAATATGTCAAGGATCAATTCTTCCAACCACTCAAACATGCATGGAGGCCCCAGAATGGTTTGTGTCTCTAACCAACAAGAAATTAATCAATACACTGGGTGTAATAGACCATTTCCATGAATCAAAATCCACTATCTTGTTTTAAAAGTTGGTCGAAAAAATTAGGTTTGAGGAGATTGCATTGCTATTTATGGTGTGAGTGTGATGTGCCAAGTGAACTGACTGCCAACAAGGGCATTAACTGCCCTATACAGCTAATTAAAATATCATTTGATATCAATCATACATTGATTAGTCTGGAATTCATGAAATAATGGAATCTACTTTTTTTTTAAATTATACACAGCACTATAATAGACCGAATCTCCTAACATTAAATATGTTTACAGCAACAAAATGTCCTACAAGGATTCAGGGACAAGTGCCATTACCCGAAAAAAGAAATGGGTTTCTAGTGAGACATACAATAGAAAGTACACACCATTTAAATGTAGAGAATTATTTTTACATGTATGGTATTACTTTTTGGTTAACAAGCACCATGATAAAACTCATAAGTGTATATCTACTATAAATGCTAGGTTAAAGTTGATAACCTTTTGAAGTATGAGACCTCTGGAGTGAAGCTTGCTTCTTCCAAACAGCATCAACAGCTTTGTCCACCATTGGAACATATTCATCATACCCGGATAGGTTACCACTAGCAGCATAGCTTGACTGTCCAACTACCTTAGCCTGACAAAGAGAACACGATGATAAAAATGTTTGCATTTCGGATAGACCACAGCGAATTGTACAACAAGGCTTATTGACAAGCGCTATATTTTGATCATCCTCATGGTATCCATAAATACTGTAAATATTTGTTGTACACTTAAATGAATAAACATTAAACTCAGAATAAGGATGACCAAAGAAAAATTTGCTGCCATTCAATTTATGAAGAGGAGGGTTTCACAAAAGACCTACGATCAATCAATTGAAACTTCTGCTACTTAATGAAAGCAATGAGTAAACAGATCATAAGGTTAACACTTACTTCCTCACGAACAGGAGTCAACCTAAGGTGTGAGTAATTATGCACCGCTTTTGGAGAAGCTATATCTTCAGCTTCAGACCCTGATTCAGTTGTGGATGTATCACTGCCTTTTACCTGCAAAAAATAAGTGATAGAATCAATGGAGCTACGCTTCCCCCCACATAGTTCAAGCAGTAAACATGTTTCACACAAATAACTACCATTGGGTATCGTGGTTTGGCATAGGCAATAACCTTTCCGTCACTGTTTAAAACTTTTACTACCTGCCTTGGGCGCCGTGCTTCGCCACTCAGAATCATCTGCACAAAGTCCGCAAGCAATTAGCTGTTAGCATATTGCAAAATTGTTATAGTAAAAAACATGTTTAACCTATCAAAAGTCAAGTAAGGACAGTATATGACCTTCAATATTTCAGGGTTTTTCCATGGCCCTTTATCAGATCTGAGACAACCTCCCTGATCCGCACAAGTGCAGGTACCTCCCAAAAATTCTGGCAACTCACTTCATTATGTACACACAAAAATATTATTAAGCATTCTAAAGGATGCAAATTGGCAGTGGAATACATAGGTCAATAAAAAGGCTTCTATCATACAGATAAATAGAAACATGTAAGAAAAAGGCCCATTAGGTACCTGGCATCAACTATTTCGAGCAATTTGCTTTGGTACTTGGTTCCGAGAAACTACATAATATTTGCAAAGAAGCGCCAAAAACATCAGCAGCCTTGAAACATCATGAAAAGATCCTTAGACTATTAGACAGCTAGAGTACATTATTACATACATGAATCTTTGAAGCTGTTTTTGGATCAAGAAAAGACTTGACAGTGTTCCAAAGCAACCTAAATCCCGGGCCACCATTTATGAGAAACATTTGGCACAGTGTCTGTATGATTAATAAAAGAAAAAACAAATCATTAATAATTGAGACCATAGTATATGGTATCTTTAAATTTTCAATAATTGATGAAGTCAAAATAAAGAACATAACAAACTTAAAGAGAAACTGAGATTGCTCACCTCAGGGTAATTGTCACCATCAATCTTCTGTATACGCATGAGTAGTTCCCGTGCAGACTTCGAAAAGTTCTTAAGGCCCTAGAAGTTGACATGAGAACTTTCTGTTAAATAAATTCACAGGCAATGCAATGAGGAATAATTAATAGCAACATACCACGCCTTGAACATCTAAGATTGTGGTGCTTGAGTCTATGTGCCGTTTGGCAGCTATTGCGCAAGCAGGAAACTTTACCGCAAAAGTTTTCTCAAACTCCTGTACATGGTACTTTACATATCTATCCATAGTTGTAACGTGCATCAGTTTGTTTGTATCTACTTTTCCCAGTCTTTCAATGTAAACAGGTCTGCCCTCCTTATCAACACCGTGATAGCCATGCGGATAATGCTTTAAAACTTCATCCAGCTCTTTGAACTCAAAATCCTGATGAGAAATTAAACTGTTATGCACAGCGGATACATGGGGGAAGCAAACAACCACCGCAATGGTTAATCTCGACACACAAATTGAAATCTTCAGAACCTAAGTGAATAAATCTAAAGTCTATGTGCATTTACCTCCAAAATAGTGTCAACACCAAACTCCTTCCTCCATTGTAGCATATCAGCCCACATATGCTTTGCTTTTTCAACATCAAACTTCCTTGCTTTCAGAAATCTGTAAAATGCATATAAATTAAGAAAATACAGGTATAATACCATTGTTTGAGCACGGGTCTTAAAGGTAATTCAAGGCTAGAGCAGTGTACCTTAACATCATATGGTAATCATCATGTTTTTCTGGAAGCAATTCATCCATAATCAAGGATTGGCGAAATGCATCAACAGCCTGCAGCTCCTCGACATCCCGAACATCCTCAATGGAAACAGAGCTAACACGGCCATCGCTTTTCCTCCGGCTACTCTTCTTCTTTAGAGAATGCTTGAATTTGGAAGATGCATTGAGGGCTTTCTTTTTTAAAGATCCAATTTTTGTCCTCCTTTCATCCTCAGAGTTCTCAAAATCGGATCTCCTTTCCTTTTTCTCATCACTGCCGGAAAACCCCTCAAAGCCTGACAAAATCAAAACAGAACACTCAATTAACTTCAAATTTTAAAATGGTAAACAAAAAGATCCAAAGTCTAGGTAAATCATGAATCAACTGGTAAAAAATTTGTTAAAACTAGGTGAAGAAATACTAATTTGCTCAGAAATTTAAAAAGCATTATACATTTTCAAATGAAATAACCCATCAATTTCAGCAAAAATCAAATTTTTGGGAGAACCAGTAGTTATTATTATATGGTTAAAAACACAAACCCCACTATTGAAGTTGTTAGCTTAGTTAAAATTATCTTTGATCTAAAATATAAGAAGCCCAAAGTTAGTAACTTTCAAATTCCCTAAACAACAAACAGTGATAAATAAGAAACCCTAGAGTCATGAAAATTGAAATTGAATAAATGAAGAGAAGAAACTGACAGGGTCTGGCGAAACGATCGAGTGGGCCAGACATAGTAAACGCAACGTTGATCAATGAATTGATGAAACCCTAATAAGAGTTGAAGAAGAAAGAAGATAGGATAAGAGAATGGCGCGTGTAGTGGAGTCGCGTGTGAAGCTAGCTGAAGCAAAAAAAGAATGTTGTTGATAATCGATGAGAATGAATGAATAATATAAAGGCTTTTGTTTCTGTATATCTCTCTGTTATTTACTCGTTAGTAATCAATTATCTCATCAATTCGGTTAAAGTCAAGGACATAGAGTGAGTATGGGAATGTATAACTGACACGTGGCGGTGGAATTAGAGAATGGAAGTGCCGGCGGAAGGTCATTAAGGATGATGGGGATCACCTACGCATTGCATTCCATTTCGTATCATCGTCCAATCAGAAAATCTTATTCGATTAAAAGTAAAAATTGTAATAATATAAATTAACATTTGTTTACTGTTTTATAAAATTTGATTGGCTTAATACATTAAGAGATAGTATTTTTTGGGACAGATGATCATGGTCCTAGTAAGGATATCACTCACCCAAATGTACTTACCTCACATTTTTTATATTATCAAATATATTTCTTCACATTTTATTTTATGTAAGGAGTTAATCTCTTTTTATATTGTATCAATGTATTTTTCAATCAATATCACTTCTAAAAATCGAATCATTGTCGCACATTTACTTTCCGGGTAAGAGATATTTATGCATATTAATAATTAATTATCATATTTCAAAAAGTTTGTAAAATTTATTTATTTGATTTCCAAATGAAAATAATAATAATTTACATTGAATTCCATTAGAGTTAATCTTTAACAATATGGAATTGACTTGAGTTAGACTCCACTTAACTCATTTTCATCGGTTCATCTTTATAATAAAATCTGTTTTATTGTTAAATTCTTTTGAAAAGTGTTCAAAATCATTCATTTTTATGTGCTTGTTAACCCGACACATTAATTAAAAGAAATAACTTTTTTATAAGAAAATCTTGCACCTCTCAAAATCTCAATTAAAGATTGAGATATGCTAATTAAGAAATTAATTAAATGGCTAAATAATTAAATAAAAACTTCCGCTTGACAAAATCACCATAATTAAATAAATTACAAATAATGGGTCTAATACCATAATGTCCTACTAGATCCACAACACAATCAAAATATTAATAGTTCGATTCCTATAAGCAACATTCACACACCCAAAATGAATTAACTTGATATACATAAGGTGATGAATATTTTGGATAGTACAAATAAAATCGCCATAAAAATTAAAGAGCACGAGATCCCTAAAGTTCCAATTAAAGACAGGTGAAATATTTTTCATTATGTCAATTGAAGTAATGGTTTGACCATGAAAATATGCCATAATTATTTTATAAATTCACTAAAGTAGCAAATAATTTAAAATCATTCTATATCGCACACCTCAATTGAAGACAATCTTTTTAAATTGAAAAATATTTAGAGCTAGCTTCCATAATAACGATTTTTTTATCATACCCAGTCTCCTCCAATTGGAATTATTGATTAAGGAGGAGTAGAAATGTAGCACAAACCAACCAAACAAATTGTAACTATGAGTGGGGAAAAAGGTTTCAAAACGTAACTTAAGCTAAAATGGCAAGAAAAATGGAATAAGAAAATTGACAATAATTCAACAAAATTAACATATATTCGTCATAAAAATTAATATTATGTGACAGCCAAGCACAACTTGTAACCTCTCTTTTTCTTCCCTAATTCCTATCATTGATTAATTAACGTCTTTTTCATTCTAAATCGCTTTAAAGAACAGCAATCAATGGTATTTACGCGTGAGATCATGCATCTTTTGCAAGAGATGAAGATGTTGCACACCGAATTAGTAATTATCACATGTCATTGGATTAATAGTCTCAAATATATCTTTATCATTCTTTTGGATGAGATCCATTTAATTTCAAATCAATAATAAATGAATTTTATAATTATGTATCAACATTATCAACATATTATCATTATTCATGGATTAATTATTATTAAATTTTATACAAAAGTAATAGACATACAATGAATGATGTATAACTTTACACCGAAAATATATCAAATTTCAATATAATGATTTGATTGAGATCATTAGTCTTTCAACAATATAATAATTTCTCCCAGAGTAGACCATTATGTCATTGGTATTAGTACAACATTTAGACTGAAAATTACTTAAAAATTAAATTTCAAGTTAAATATATTTTTTTAATTATTATAAGGTCATGATACATGGAGCGACACTAAGTGTGAGACTACAAATATGCACCCCAGATACCAAGCTTCTCCATCTATAAAAGGGTCACATCTAGTGTGTCATTCCTGAGTGTCAGGAGTGTGACAAGAGATTTATGATTGGTCAGAAAAATAATTAATAATTATAATTTAAATAATTTTTTTCAACCAATCAGAAATAATAGTATATGGAGTAGTACAAAAGAAGGGACAACAAATATGTTGCCTCTATAAAAACACCTTTATGATAGGTTAACATCTTATGTCTTATATTTTGTACCACTTCATGTACCTCTTATTTCTCATTGGCAAAAAAGTTAAACATGAATTAAACAAATATTATTTTTGACTTTTTCACCATTAAAAAGGACATAGAAGGAGTGGTAAAATGTTTGGGCTAGAAGATGTAATTTCTTTATCGTTGCAACTTGAAATTATGGTTATGTTGGTTTTAGATATCAGGTAATTTAAATTTATGCCCTTCCAGTTTTATTAGCTATCCTACACTATAAACTTTCAAGTCCTATTGTTCCCAACTTTTGACTACTTTTTCATTGTACCTAATTGATGAGTCTTAACTTTGGATACCGAACCACAATTTTTTTTTTGTTTTGGTCAAAAATATCAAACCAAGATTTTAGTTAATTACAATAAAATCACCAATTATATAAACTAAAATCTAAACATGTCATTTGTGTTAGTGTCTTTCTTAATATTCCCCGTACCCTTATAAGCAGGTGTAACAAAAAATCCGGTGAGAACAAATATTGAAAGTAATGAAATGAGTGGTACAAATGTAAATATTAATTATAAAAACAGCCAGAGAAAGTAATGCTTTCGAGTATTTCTTATATTTTATTTACTATATTAAAAAACAATGAATGCATTTATATCTATCTTTGTAATAATCAAAAGGAATGATTTAATCTTAAAAGTAATACTTATAGGGAGAGACAGATATATGCTTTAAAAGTGATTAATTCCTTAGTGAGATAATACATTTGATCAATATAAAAAAATATGAGCAATCTTAAAATAAAAATCAGCTTCAAAGTTCAGGCCTACATTAATGCATGTAAAAGATCATTTTCCTTTATGATATGTTGTAGGAGGGGTAGAACAGAAATTTCATTCATGAACATGTTACTGTCTGAATGACCCCACATGAATTGAAAATGAGTAACAGCGTGACCTTTCTGGTAAGCAGAAGCTAATATATTATAAATACAATTACTTAAATCTTACGACACTGATTAATGATTATTGATTACTAATCCAACAACTGTGACATGACCCATCATTAAAAAATATGAAGAATCTTCTTTTAGAATTGCTTAGAGGCCAAACATTGTCACTGCTTCAAAAGGGTGAAAGCAACTATGCATGATATTTCATTAAGACCCCAAACAACAGTGTGGTCCAGAATGTGAAGTCTATTTCAACTGTTTCATTCTGTTGTGCTTCGGGTTCGTTTATGTTCTGTCACTATCACCTCCTCCATGCAAATTTTAAAGCAATGTACCATGATGGGATATCTTTATTTGTTCAACCCACAAGACCATCCTAGTAAAGATCGATTTCTACTTTACGGAAACAATATTATTTCGGATGTTACTAGTTATCAATCATAGGTCATGGCTACTTGATCAATATAGTTAATCGATTTATGTGAAAAATGAACTATTTGATTATTAATATAATCATTTTTTTAAATCAGACTCGGATAACATAGTGTTGTAGCTTGTGATTAATATTAGGACTGTGCCCTTCTGCTGACAAAAACAAAATACAAATTGTGAAACTTTTCCCGTTGGGCTTAAAGAGAGAAAGGAGTGTAACTGAAATGGGCTTCTATAGTCATCACTGGAATATTTCTCTGAAGCCTTATTTATTTGCTTGGGCTCTTGTGAGAAAGGCTGGCCTGTTGGAAATGCTAAAATGGCAGATTAAACAATATTTAAAACTTTTTAAATATAAACATTTAATTCATCTTTAACCAAAAAGGGCAAAATGCTCCAAAAAAAATAATATTTATAGAATAATGTGGATATAAGAACAAAGTTAATTTTCTGCTGGTGTTGGTCTGATTTTTTTAAGTGTATAGTCATTCTTAAGTGCACAACTTAGACTATAAGGTCCACACTATTTCTTCTTACAAAGGATGACATGGGCCCAAACTAAGGTGAAACAATAGAAATAAAAGAAACAGCAATAAAATCACTGATGAGCAAAACCAGTTGGGTTGGATGAGACTCCCAAACATGCAACCCAATAGGATGATAAGATGCTACACCAAATAAAATGAACGGTGATCATCCATTTATATTTGGTGTTTTTTTTTTGTATTATCAAAGGGTATTCCTTCACTTTTTGGATAATGAACTAATTATTTTTTGAGTGTGTGACTGTTCTTTCCGACAAATGTTACTATCAGGAATTAAACTATTGATCTTTAGGCCTTCTGGTCATCTTCAGATCTAGCAGGGCCTTACATTATTAGATCAACGTTTTGCTGATTTTTTTTGGTATTTTCATTCAACTAAAAGGTAATATCTAATTAAAAAAAGAATTATATAAACTAATATTTTTATATTATTTATTGAAATTGGATTGAATAGGAATATAGAGACATGAGGTTTTGGGATATGCAATCTAATTCAAATAAAATAACCTCAATAAATTGTCCAATATCGTAATTTGTGAAAAACATAAAGATGATAGACTTCATTTATGAAGTGATAGAGGCACCAAAAAACACAAAGATGGTAGACTTCATTCGTGAAGTGATAGAGGAATCAAAAATATAGCAAGCCTTAGAGGAACAAACAAAAACAAACGAGTGGAAGAAGACACCATTAGTAATTTCCAATGTCGTGAAGCAAAATGTGAGGTCATCTTCCCAAATTTTATAAAATTCACACTATGAAACTATAAATGCTCCTCACAATAAGAATAATTACATTTAACGCCATAATGGTAATCTTAAAGTCATAAATGAGGGGGAAATTCATCATTACTTCATCATTCTATAGTCTATACCCAATTTAACTCTACATTAGTCTAATTTATAAATAATAATTTTATAGAATACTACATCTGTTCAAACTTGAAATGTTTTAAGCACCAAAAAAAATTGAAATGTTTTGTCGAGTAATAATAATAAGCTTCTCCATCCATATAAGGAGGACTTTAAATATGCTTTTTAGTGAAACCAAACTAGCAAAAAGAAAAGGACATATATAGTAATCAAACACCCTCATTCATGGAAAAATATCACAAACTATATATCTACATGTATTATTATTTGTAACTAATCAAAAAAATACTCAATTATTCAATTTTTAACTTAAATATATTTTTTAACCAATCATAATAAATAATTAAATGACACATGATGTAACATTAGACAAACCATGTGCTCCGGTAATTAATTCGGACCCAATAAATTTTACACAAGGTTAATAGTTCAAATCAAATTACCTATTTGTAAGTTGTTTTACTTAACCATCATGTTAGCCCAGTGATTTGGTTCTAGTTCGTATAGGCCTATATGAGATTATGAGCCAAATTATTTTTAAAAAAGCTATGTTGGATATACAAATTTTATTGAGAAATAGAATATTTAATAAATTAAAAACCATCAATATTTAGTTTTCTCAATTTGTTACGATTAGTCAAAAAAAAAATACATAAATAAGTTTTTTAATAATTAAATATTTTTCTAACAAATTATTATAAATAATATGTAAAGTAAAACAATAGGTAAGATATCAGATATGATCTAGAAATTAGGAAATGATATAAGTAAATATTTGAGCATTTTTTTGCGTTGAATTTCGATTCCAATGATGAACCATGATCTGGACCCGAATCTCAAAAGTAAGACTTAACTGGTAGGCCACACCTACCGAGGCTACATCCCAACTCACCCATGCAACTCTAAATTCATTTTCTTATGAGTTCCCAACACTCGCGCCACCTGAACCGACCGTGATTTGGACGCGCTACCTCCTGCACGTGGCTGAAAGAGACATCTTTGTATCGAAGAATCTCGCTACCACATGAGTAATTGAGTAATAATGATATACAACATTGATTTCATGATCTTGAGTGCGAGAGTAGCGCGTGATAATACGCATTAACCTATTCAAGTTACAGTTACGGTGGTAGCAGTGAAAAAAGAGAGGGAACAAACGTTTTGCGTGCGGTACTGCAAGACTGCACCCTTTTTGTTTTTGGTTTCCGGTACGGTCAGATAGACATATGTGGTCCCATAAATTGTATCAATACATAAACTATTAACTGTGATTGGTCATAAAGTAATTAATTATCATTTTTTAACTTCAATTTTTTTTTAATCAACTATAAGTTTATGATAAATACAATGGCACAATTTATGGAACAATAAATGTTGTCCATTTGTTGCCACACACTGCCCCTTATTTAAATATCGACTCCTTCATTAATATTATATTCGCTACTAACTTAGGAGCACTAGATTTTTGTATGATTATTTAATCATTCAATTCAAAAGAAATTATTATATGGCACATACCAATAATAATAATTATTTTGACATATAAATAGTTTAAAATTAAGTGAGTTTATTCGTGTTAACTTTACATATTATTAATTCTATATAATATAATAATTTCATTAAATATTATTATCATAAAGATTCACATATAACTAATACGTATATTATTCACAATTCATTTTAATACTTACATTTAATCATGATTAAATATAAACGATAACTGATAAAATGATAATATAAAAAATTCTTACCATAGAAACATATTTTTCTGACTTTGTTAATCATATCATATAGCTTTTGTAGCTTTCGGATTCTGTGGGGGACAAGTGAAAATGATGAGCAAATTACTTATAACTCAACTAATCTGGTGAGAGGTTACTGACAGCACGGTGAGAGTGATCTCGTGATGATAGTTTTGGAAGTATTTTCAAACTATGTTGTGATTGTTGTTCCCAGCTGTATCTGGACCCTTGTGCTGTCTCTTCTCCTCAGTTTTTTTAATATATATCACTAGTAGATTCTTCCCACCACCAGTAAATTTTATGAGCTTGGTTCATGGATAAGGTGACAAGTAGCTCCTCCATGAATAATTACATTTGCTCTAATAAATGCACCAATGCAAGAAATGAGAGTAGAGGAAAAAGGAAAAAGTAAAAAGCAGAAAATGAAGGGAAAGTAGTTTTTTGATTTTTTTTGTTTGACTCGAATCTAAGACATTGTTTAAGGAAAATTTAACATGTACTACTTGAACCAACACTTATTGATTTATTGATTATTTGAGTAAATAGAAGTAGGAATTTCTTCAAAATGAGCTACTTTTTTTAAACCAATCCTTTCAAGAATTGGATAAAAATGATAAGACGTGTCCTTGGAAAAAATTAATGATCTAAATCACAAGTTACTTTTAAACCAAAAAATATATGAACTATTAAAGTCACCATAACCCTACATTCCATTATGGAATATACTCTTCACAGAATCTCACCCCTTTATTCTCTAGAAATATTTATTTTCCCTTAATTATTTGTAAAAGTAAAATAGAGAACAATTTACTTTGCTTCTTACAACATAAGTAATTTCTCTCACCAACTTGTTGGCTTTTTAAGATCCATAAATTCCATGACTCAAGCACATAGAGTTCTCTTCCACTTTCTCATTCTCTCCCATCACATTTTCTATAAGATATTTGTTTCTCTTTCTTATGGTCCGTGAGAACTCTTGTTCTGTTCCAACCTTTTCTTCCACATGTTCTCTCTGATGTTTACCTTCAACTTCCTTTTCTCTTGAATCCCAATATCAAATACCCTTCACATCTTCTACCCTTCCCTTATCATTAATTCTTCATTTTTGTAACATCCACAACCCCATGTTGTAAACCCTTTGAGTTCTCCTTTTTCAACAACAAAGTTTGAATCTTTTCTATGTTGGGTCAGATAATTTGACTCTGTTGTTACAGAAAGTCACCACATATATTTTCTCATAAAGTAGTAGTGATTAGAAGTGTCATCTTAAATGTCCAATATCTTCTTGTTGATGTTTGATATTCATGTATCCGATTCTCAGTGAAATCTTCTTTTCTGGGTGTATGATCAATTCCACTGTTAGGCGCAGGACCCATCTTGTTCAATCTTTCTCAGTTGCTTTCCTTTACTGGCTCTACTACGTTTCATGATTTCTAAACCCTCCCACTTTAACATTAATATCATCTTCAATAATTATTAATATTATTATTACTACTACTATTATTAATTATCAGCAATAATCTTTGTTTTCTGAGTTTGTG
This sequence comes from Lupinus angustifolius, assembly GCF_001865875.1. Taxonomy (NCBI): domain Eukaryota; kingdom Viridiplantae; phylum Streptophyta; class Magnoliopsida; order Fabales; family Fabaceae; genus Lupinus; species Lupinus angustifolius. The sequence continues at coordinate 1,360,731 of NC_032021.1, read as the reverse complement.
TTTAGTGTCTGGGTCCTGTGCCAATTAAGTATCCATCTTTGTTTTTATTTCTTGTTGTTGTAATCTCTCTTGTTTTATTAATCTATCTATCACTATATATGGCTTCTTCAAGTGGAACATCTTCAGGTTCATCACTGCTTCAGAACTCAGGTTCAGAGGAGAATCTTGTGTCTTTGATTGATCAGAGGAAAAGGAAGAGGATGTTATCAAACCGTGAATCAGCAAGGAGATCTCGAATGAGGAAACAGAAGCACTTGGATGATTTGGTTTCACAAGTGGATCAGTTCAGGAAGGAGAATAATCAGATACTCACAACTCTCAACATCACAACACAACAGTACTTGAGTGTTGAGGCTGAAAACTCAGTCCTGAGGGCTCAGGTTGGAGAATTAAGCCACAGGTTAGAGTCCTTGAATGAGATTATTGACTTCTTGAATGCCAGAACTGGTGTTTTTGGAGATTCAGCTGCATCAGGGAACTTCAATATTGAGCCAAGTGATAACTTTTTTAACCCAATGAACATGGCCTATATGCACCAACCCATTATGGCTTCTTCGGAAATGTTGCAGTACTGAAATGTGAACTCTTTTGGGGTAGTGTTCTGAATTTTTAGAGAAGCAATAAGTGTTCTTATATTTGCAACAATTTTGAGGTTTATTGCACAAAACAGTGGTACTCTATGAGTCTATGTTATAAACCTGAAAATTGTTGCGCAAGACGTTTCAGTTACAGGGTTCTTTTGAGAAGAGATTGAGATATTGTTGATTTTGTTAAAGGTTTGAGTATGTTGGGAAGTTGTAATCACTACAAGATATTGATAAGGAATAATGTGTGTATCATAAAGAGGGTAAGGGTGTTAGTTACTGGTTCTGTATCCTGTTATGGTTGTCACCACCCTCTATGCTATAATAATATTTATATTGGCCACTTATGCATGTAATTCTCCTTTGTTTAATAGAATGTTGTTTATGTTTTGTTATAATTTGCTGAAATCAGTGTTTGTTTGACTATACTCGAGATTGATGGAAACTGCCGTTCAATGAATGTGAACCTGGACAAAGTATCTACTCACAGTTAATAAATAGTGTGTGTATTTTTGTCTCTTGAAAATTTTCTCTCATACTAATAAAAATTGAAAAATAGAAAATGATTTTCAAAGATCTTAAATATGGCTAAAATTACTCATTTTTATGATTAACTTCATATCATAAACTATTTTGATATAATTTTGCAATATTTAAAAACTAGTTTGAATTTTTACTTATTTATAAACCAAATTAATATATATGAAAATTTAAATAAACTTTTATATATATATATATATATATATATATATATATATATCAATTATTTGAGTAATGATCTCTCAAGTATTGGATGGAAGTAGTACAAAAACATAATAAAAAATAGTATTGGCACTTTTATCCTACACTCAAAAACACACCTTGGAAGAAAAAATAAAATTAGCTAGTGAGAATTCTTTTCAAATTATTCTATCATAAAGTGGGACTAGTTGAATTGGTATATATTTGTTAGGGGATTTAATAGGCATAGATAATGTAAGTATTATTATATTGTTAGTAAATTATTTACCATTCATATATAAATTATTATTGATTCTCAAATAAAAATAATATCAATCAAACAATGGATAATGTGCTTGTTGGTACAGTGGATTCATCGTTGTACAATATTGACCACAAACAATCAAATAAAATGCATAGAATAAATAGAAGAGAAGAAACATGAGAATTTGGTAACGGGGTACGACCAATTGTGCATAAGTCTCCGAGAGCGCTGAGCGGCTACCAATATATTTTTAGAGAAAGGATTACAAACCCTAGCACACTCATGGTGCACATTACAATATATTGGTGCTTATATCTGGTGCACATTACAACAAGGGATTTGAGTCCAATATATAATACTGATATTCTACTCTATTCTAATATTAGGTAACGTGAGACTTCATATAATAATATATTTCAAACAATCACAACAACAATGATAATGTGAAATTTTTTATACTCATAATGCATAGATTTTAAGTATAATTGTTTCACTGTCGAGTTCACATATTAAATTAAGAGAAAACCTTAGGTTGTGAGGGATTCAGACAAACTTCCGCTAATTAATATACCCATTTGATGGATATATGACACTATAGGATTCTCTTACTGATGTATGCGCTTAGCTCTCGATGAAAGGTGGAAAACTAGGCTTATTGAGATGAACCGGGCAAGATGTGCACTTTATTCTTCCACGACTCTAGGTTTAAGAAATTGATGTTTGGATACAAAAATAACAAATGATGCATCTTATATCTACTACTCTATCATTTTCACTATCAAATTCTATAGATTTAAAACTGACCAAGAAAATATATATAACAAGTATGGTAACTTGTATCTCTCCTTTTCTAAATAAAAAAACTTGTATGATTAGTTTTTAGGAGAAGAATCAGAAATAGAAGACTCTATATTAGTATTGGTGATGTATTTGGTGAGTAATAAAGACTAGTCCAATAATAAGAGGTAAGTAGTTTTTTTCCGTATAATATATATTAATAGAATGAGACTCTTCTCCATTAATGAAGAGTGAAATACTTTTTTCTTAGAGTTTTAAGATAAAAATGAAATCTCACTCTAAAAAGAAAGATACAAGTAATCATAAATATTGATTTTTTTTTAGTATTTCAATAGTACTTCCCTCTCCGGTAATGAAATGAGCCTTTACTCAGACTAATAATATAAGTAACAAATATAATCTATACCAATGAAATGAGACTCTTCTCCATTAATGAAGAGTGAAATGTTATTTTCTTTAAAGTTTTAAGGATAAAAATATAATCTCTACTAAGTAAATAGATACAAATGTTCATAAATATTGATTTTTCTTTAATATTTTATAGTACTCCCCTTTCTGGTAATGGAGACGAGTCTTACTCATACTAAAGATATAAGCAACAAATATAAGAGCTGGCAAATATTAGAATACGGATTTAATTAGTATTTCAAAATCTGTATATGTAATTATATATTGTGTCCATAGTATAGGCTTGATGAAGAATTCTCCAGGTATACGTATCATAATTGTAGGAAAGGTCCAAAATGAGCAGCATAAGAAAAGGACAAGTGCATAAGAGAGTAGGCAATTGTTCCCACTGTTGCTTTTTCTCCTAATAGTCATAGTAGTGGTTACTGTTAAGGAATTCCCTTAAATCAGACAAACACAAACATGTTCCGGTACTATGTGCCTGCTGTATTGTCTGGCTCCAAGTGAGGTTCATTATTTAATCTTACCATACCCACTCTCTTTAGCTTATACCTTTCAGAGTAGACATTTCAGCTCTACGTTTTTTCACCTTAGTTTCTGTTTTTCTAAAGAAATGCAAAGATCATTTAATAAATAAAATGAAAAACAAAATTATCAACCAAAACAGAAAGTGACAACAAAAAGCAAAAGCAAATGTTCTAGGTTTTAGTGAAAGTTGTTAGTGCACCATAGTACATTATTATTTCACGTGAGCATTTATCTACTTAATGGATATTTTATGCATCTTGAAAAAAAAGATAATAGGCTCGTGCAATAGCAAAGGGTGCTTACTAGAGAGATTGGTGATGATTCATAATAAAGAAAATAATGTAAGCGCGACATGCTCTACTTACTTGTGATGTCGTTTTTATTCGAAGCATATAAGAAAGCTATGAATATTAGTTAATATATTACTTATAGAAAAGTATGAATAGAGGCTAACTATTTAATTTTTTTAATTTTAGAAAAAGTTAAGTAACAAGGTAAAGTGGCCTGCGGCTTGATATATGTATAATTTGAAGTTGTATTTCTCTTTACTTTTTAAAATATTTGTCTTTCCATTAATGCAGAGGATCCTAACTCCAAAAATCGTGTCCAACTCCAATTTCTTAAAATTCCAACATCTTTTGAAAACAAACAAAACACCTTAATCATATCACATTTTACTTCCATAAAAAATAAAACATTGTTAGGTGTTGATTTGAGGGTTATCAAGGATTTAATCACATACCAAGATTTTTAAAAAATTAATGGTTACTTGGTTGAGAAATTATTATATGATCTAGGACCAATTGTGTCAACCAAATTCTAATTATTTATGATATATTAATAATTTAAAAGTAATTGAGTTTATTTTAAATTAATAATAAAAATGTAATTAATAGAATTAATGTGGGACCATGGGACACTTCTCCTACTCAACCTGCTCTATTTAAATAATCTCCTTTTAAAGAGTAATTAAACATTAAAGATCATTCATTGTTGTGAACCCTCTCATTAAACTTCTCAGTAGACAATAGAGGACAAAGATCACCTCTCATATAATTTTTATGTCCTCTTATTTCAGACAAATCAAATTTCATAAAATAATATTAAAATATTAAATTTGTTTTTATAATTTTTCTTTTAAAATGAATGGAGTTTTATGATTTACTTAGTACTGAGTAAGATGAGAGAAGATAAAAGTCTCAAAATAATAAATCAAATCCATTTAGAAGAGAAATTGTTACATTAGTTTCAACCCAAAATAACATTGTGATTGTAATTGTAGACATATCTTTTTTTTTTTTATCAGCAATGAAAACTTTATTAATTAAGAGATAAAATATTAGGAGAATAAGTAGTACTCCTATCCACTGAATCTCAGAAATTAACAAAGAGAAAGACAAGTTGATGGATGTCTCATCCAATCAACATAAGAGTAAGAGAAGAAAGGAAAGCGGGCAATAATAAGGTTTCAGGAATGCAGAAAAATAAGCTCTACCATCTCCTCTATTTGGAACCTCAAGTTCTCAAAGATAACTTTGTTCCTAATGTGCCAAATAGTCCAAATTGGGACAAACCAAAGAGCCACCCATAACTGTTTTTTCTTCTTCTCCAACCATATCATGTTTTCATGAGATGCAAAGAGAGTCATTACATCATTATGAATGATAGATGTAATACCAAAGCAAGAATAAAGTTTTTATCAAACAAGATAGGATATTGAACAAGAAAAAAAACAAGTGACTAGTAGTTTCCTCCAACTCACCACAAAGAGAACAAATAAGGGGATCTTGCATAGATAATCCACCTCTATGACCAAGGTTCACTTTAGTTGGAACCCCATCCAAAGCAATTCTCCACACTAAGCATTTCATCTTTGATGGAACATTAGAAGTCCAAAGCCTCTTGAAGAAAACAAGGTCCTGACTTCCTTCCACATGATGCAAAGATTGGTAAGCACTCCTGACCGAGTATTGTCCACTTATGTCATGAATCCAAATCCAAGAATCAACAATATGTTGTTTAGGCGTAGAGTTGTGTAGGAATCGTAGGAGACCTTCATATTCTTCTTCCTCCCAAACGAACAAGTTTCTTCTCCAATGTATGCTCCAAGACCAAACCCCATTACTCCAAGCACCCACGAATTCAACAGTTGCATCTTTTTCTAAAGCCACCTGAAATAATCTTGCAAATGAATTTTTAAGGGTATTTCTCCCCACCCATAAATCAGTCCAAAATTTAATAGAAGAGCCACATCCTAAAGATCTACGAACACCATCATTTACCCAACCACAACCTATTCCCTCTCTGGACTGACTAAGATTGCCTAACTCTCTCCACCAAGCAGAACCCCTCTTGAAACACTCTAATTCACCACCCCCTCCACTACTTAGAAACTCATCCCCATATCTCGATTTTAAAACTTTTACCCAAAGAGACTCCCCTCACATAACAAACGCCATCTCCATTTACCTAAAAGAGCTAAGTTAAAAAGGAATAAGTTTTTCAGCCCAAGACCACCTTCTTGTTTAGGCCTACAAACTTTCACCCACCTCACCCAATGAATCCATTTTCTCTCGTCACCCTTTCCCCAAAGGAAACGCCTTTGAATTTTGTCAATCATATTAATAACAAAAATTGGAGCTTTAAAGAATGAAAAGAGATAGATAGGAAGAGAACATAATACCGGTTTTAGAAGAGTCACCCTACTGCCAAAGGAGATGAGTTTGTGCTTCCAAAGAGAGAGTTTCATTTTGAATGAATCAATGATAGGAGAAAGTAGAGAGCCTTTTAGGATTTGCACCAACACGAATACCCAAGAACTTAAAGAGGACAGAGCCAACAGCACAATACAATTTATCAACCGCCTTCGTAACAAAATCACGACTTGAGTTAAGACCCATGAAACAACTTTTATGAAAGTTAATTTTCAGCCCAGACACTAACTCGAAGCATTTCAGAATCAACTTTTATGTTGTAGACATATCAATCACATTTTTATGCAATTTTCTACAATTATAATATATGCAACATAATAAAATCCACAGCTATAATTTAAAATACTTTAACCGTGTAATAGTTTTTCTCCAGTTGATTAGATAATATGTTGGACAAAACCAAATTGTACACGAACTCTGGTTGATTGATGTGTGATAGTAGATGTATTGCAAAGTAAGTTACTAACGAAACCTTAATTTATCAATCATAGTTTATGCAAGTGATAAGATGGACTGGGATATTTTGTCCAAAAAAACATATGCCCCTGTCCTCATCAATAACATCGTATCTAATAATATATAGTTAGTAGTTTTTATTTTTATGAATTTTTATTTTACGTATATGTCACTTTTCAATTGGCTAGAACAGAAAATAAGCACAATTTATGTGTGAGTAATAAGATTGAGCAACACTAGTACACTACTAATAAAATAGTATTAAGTTGGACTCAGGTTTGTAATTTAAAAAGGTCATATAATTATGCATGTAATGCAGGAAGGCATGACCAAAAAAATTTGTACCAACAAAAAAGAAGGCAACCTTAGATTAACTATATATCATGTAAGGCTATGATTCACACCTATTGTGTATAATGAAAGAAAAAGAAATAAAGAATTCAATCTCATTTTTATCACAATAATGTGAAGGAGAAATTCCACTAAGTAATTAGTACATGAAGGCAAAAGTTAAAAATGGATAACTTTTGAGTGGGGCTTAGCTAATTGAATATTGATATAGGTTAAACAGGAAGCCACAAATGTCTCACTTGTTTTTTTTCATTGTGTTCCATCATCTATAAAGTTATATAGCTAGAAGCTAAAGATATATACATTAGGGACCCATTTATGAGTACTGCTAGATTAATTAGCATATATTTGTGTGAATATAAACAAGACTTTAAATGAAGGGTTGACAACATATTTGAGAGAATAATTCCGAAGTTTCAAAAAGAACATGGAATTATAATCTGTTGCTTGGAATTATCTCTGATTTTAATTAGTAATAAAGAATTAAATCATCACCAGTTGTATTTTTAGTTCATATCTTTTTAAATTTTTTGGGGACTTATATCTTTTCTTTACTTAATTAAGAACTCATATTCCTTCTCCTCTTAAGCGTGTGAACTCAAACGGAAAGAATAATTTCTAATATATAAAAGATAGTTAAACGAACGGACAGTATGAAAGAAATTAAAATACTTTATGTTTGTTTGATACTCTATAGTATAATATATCATGTGATTTAATGCATGCCGGATGAACAAATGCGACGATGTCGTGACAACAATGATGAAAAACCCATTATAAATAAAAATATAGTAATTAAATAATTTCATTATCTGTTTTATACATCATATAATGATTTTATTATATTTCATGTAAGTTTATTTGAAGGGTCTTTATAATTTATAAATTGATAACTTTGATGTTAAAGTTGTACATGATATCTAAAAGGTAGTTACCTAGATAATATTGAAGAATATAAAATTAGCTACATAATTTTCCAAATTCCCATAAAAACTTTGGTCATGAAAAAATAACTTAAATAAATTAGAGCCTATATTTTTCTCAGCACCGAGTCTCAAATATGTATCCACTATCCACCGTACTGAAAACAACATTGCTAAAAGGAAGTTTAAGGATTGAAATCTAGAGACAGAAAATGCTTATAATTCAATTTCTCAACCAATATACAATTTTTTTTAGCATCTACCAGTGCTAGCTTCTAGCATGTGGAACCATTCTTAAAAAGAGAGAGAGAAGCACTAAGGTGAAAAATACAACAAGTTATATATCTTATTTTGATTGTCACTTCATATTTGATTTGTTTATTGATTCCCTTCTAGAAACATAGACTTTAGTGCAAATATGGGGGAAAATTATTGGCACATATTCTTTGTTTTTAAGTAAAAATATAACCAATAAGATTCCCACACATGCAACATTAGGCTAAGTACAAAAGCATCGTGACTCTAAGCATGTTTCCATCATTTGATTGATGAACAAGAATATATAAAAAGAAGGTGAGATTGAGACCACATGTTTACATTTCTTAATTTTCTCCTAATATGAGAAAAATACAAAAGAACACAGATGAAACAACATTACACTTAATAATCAAAAAGTGATGAAAGTCGGTGTAATTTGGTATTTATGATTTATGAAGAAAAAGTAAGTATGGAGTTTATACCATTATATATGTATATATAGGTCCAACATGTCTATATAGGGGACAAGGATGATGAAATCTCTCACACTATGCCTTTTTTGTGGGTTTCAATGCATATTAGGAAAAATAGCTTAAGATATTTATTTATGCAAATTGGTCAGCCATTGTTGAATTTTTCACATGCTTTAATAAAAGGTTGTCCTAATTCTGAGTTTATAATTTAGTAGTAGAGTTCGTTTTTAATCGAGATCTATTAATTTGAAGCATGTCATAGTGCTGGCCTTAGCCAGAGTGATCTAAGAATTTATAAATTTCTTAAGGATTTGTTAAGCTAATAATAATTATAGATGATATAAGATGTTTTTTGTTGTTGATAAAGATATATGATGTTTTTTAATCTTACAATTCATCCTAATTATTTAGAAACGGAATTTAAGCGAACACGTGGTATTCATCGTAAACAATTATAGATATGTAATCAAATTAACATTAAATAAATCGTTGGTCCAATGTTATAACATATAAGGCTCTATTGGATCTTAAGATTGTTCGATTCTTAGGAGCGAGACTTGTTGCGAAAACAACCACAAACCTCAAAAGAGATTAGTTCTTTACCAAAAAAGATGAGAGATATAATTGTTAGTATAATGTTTTTTAACATTAAGCATCATTGGACTTGGAGAGGGGACCGTTTGGAGTAGCAGCATTTGATTTGTACAAGTGTTTTTATTTCACAATTGCTACAGAGCAGGGTATTTTTGTTTTTCTAGCAAAGCTGCAAAGACAAATTTTCAGAAATATTGAAATTGATATTCAGAAACTGCAAAGTTACATATTTGGAGTGGTCCTCCTACGAATTGAAGTTAGCAAGATCTACCTAGTTCAGGTTATGAGCTAACTGATCCGGACATATGGTGGTGCAAGATACTTTGCATCAAAACTAACTGGATCAACAAAGCTGAGCAAAACTGTTGTCTCATAATTAGTGTCATTCCATATGTCATAAGTTACGAATAATTAGAAAATTCTTAAAAATTAAATTTTAATTTAAATATATTTTTTAACCAATCAAAAAGTCATGACATATGGAATGTTATACTAAGTAATGAGAATCTCAAAATTAAAATTGTGGATTGCATAAAAGCTAGTAGAAATTGAAATATTTCACTTTTTCTATCTGAAGAAAGAGGGCAGAGTTAAAAGCATTTTGATGTCATTGGTCATCAATAAAGTTACACTTTTGCATATATAGATATGGAATTTTGTACGTGTCACAAAGTAAATAGAAGACACGTGGGTACTTTTTTAGTGGGGATAGAAATTCAAATGGGTTCAATTCTGAAGCTGATAAAAAGAACCACTTTTTAAAGTTTCTATTTCTCCTCTAATCTTAATAGGGATTTCCCACTTTCCCTACAAAAAAAATAGTAGTAAAGTTAATTTAAAGTTATCTCACATGTAAATCGCCAGCAATCAAATAACTATTGTAAAATGACTTGTCTGTCTCTCTGTGATATGTTCACTGTCTTTTTTTTCCAACTAATTTTAATGTTTATAAATAACAACTATTGGGAAAATCTGTTTTATAGTGAGAATTTAGAGACTGCATTATTTCCACTTCCATTAAACATAGATATGTATTGCTTTGGTTTCATGTAGCAGATTCTGTTTGCTGTGTTAATGTTTCAATGGTTTCAAACTTTCAATTTACACTTAAATTTGGTGCCACATGTTTATTTTTCGTTTAACATTACCAATAATGTCACAAAGAGAAAATCAAATAATATGTGTTAGCTTGTTGACTTGTCTGTGAGTTTTGTTGTTGGAAATATATTTTCTGAGAGGCTGAGTTTGTAACCCTGTGTGCTTCTTTACTTTGACAAACATGTGAAATTAGTGATTAAAATATGTTAGGGAAATAATTTACATGTCACCTAAAATTGTTGGCATTATAAAACTGACATACAAAAAGACTAACATGAGAGTATAAATTTTTTTGAGGAACTAGAATGAGGAAAACAAATTGAGGAACCAAGTAGATAAAAAAAGAGTTAATAGACAAAACTAGAAATTTTGCCTAAATAAAATTTTAATTAAAGCACACTCTGTGCTTATATAAATGTAACTAAGCAAAAAATTCACTGAAATGAACAAAAAGTGAATTTATTCACTTAACCCTGTGTTTTACTATTTTATCAAATTTTATATGAACTAGAGTGTCATAATGGTATATGAAAATGATTTAATATGTATACAGTGACAGACTGACAGTGTAAATGTTTATTATACTGTCAGTCAATCATTCACCATTGATATATTAACCATCATTGACTCTCAAACAAAAGTAATACAAATCAATGATAAATTATGTGCTCATAGTGTAAAAAACTTTACACTTTCAGTGCACAAATTTTAAACTCATGAAAATTATAAAAAGGAAGATATCATGAGAGCATTTATCATATATAATCATATAACCAAGGTTGTTTCATAACTTTCTTCAATCTCTTAGTTATATACAAACTTTCCCATTGGTCTTGTTTCCTTGTGAAGATAATATTCAAGTAACGTTTCTCTCCTTCAAATCCCCGCTAGCTTTCTACTTATACTCACAATTGGGCTAGGTAGTTTGGCTTTGACAGCAAAAGCCACTACATAGAATTGAATTATTGAAGCCATGATTCATTAAACTGTTAAGCCTATTCTTATATGTAACCATTAATGCTAACAAAACATAATTAAATTAAGGTAAATTACTAAATCCATTATTAAAAAAATACAGATAGGAAACTCATGATGCTGTATTGGAGTAGTTTTTTTTGGACAAGAAATATTAGGATAATAAACAAGGATCTTGAGTTAAAGACAATCACTTATTTCTTTAATTTCTTTTGTTCTTGTTCAACATCTTCCATAAATAGGATAATTTTTTCAAGAACCATTCCTTTAAAAGACCGAAACCAATGCTATTGTAAGCTGACTTAATCAACGGATGAAGGTTAGTTGTTAGCTTTGTTATTTTCTCTATCGTTGAAAAATTTCAATATCATTATTTATTAACTATACCATATATTAAACTAAAAAATAGCAGCATGCATGTATAAATAAATCTTGCAATTATCTTAGGTAATCATAACAGGCACACTTCAATTCCAGCAACTTGGTTTGTAGAAGACAATTTTATTGTAAGATATAAAGATATATATACCACTTCTTTTCTATTCACTCTTCTTTGAGAAATTATCAATAGAATAAATACTTAGGTTATATATTTACATCTTTGTAGGTTTTGTCAGAAGAAAAAGGAAATATGAAGGACGCAGATGTATCGAAACAGATCCAGCAGATGATTAGGTTCATCCGCCAAGAAGCTGAAGAAAAAGCTAATGAAATATCTGTTGCTGCTGAAGAGGTTGATATGTTTATATATATATATATATATATATATATATATATATATAACATTTTTGCACAAGATATAACTCAATTGTTATCAACATGAATGCTACATTTTGTAGTATTATTGTAACATCATTAGAATAGTGATATTTTCCTTATGAAGTTTGATTAACTATTACCGTGCTTTGTTATAGGAATTCAATATTGAGAAACTACAATTACTTGAAGCAGAAAAGAGAAAGATCAGACAAGAGTACGAGCGAAAAGCCAAACAAGTTGATGTTCGTAAAAAGATGTAAGTTTTTTTTATTTGTTTTACATTTTCATAGACCTTGATTCCAATTTCAATTAATTTTTCATAACCATGAAATCTTTGATACCAAACTTGTTGAATTGAATAATTAATTTATGATGAAATGTGCATTGGAATTGCATGCATGCATGAGCAGTGAATACTCAATGCAGCTGAATGCAGCCCGTTTAAAAGTTCTTCAAGCACAAGATGAAATGGTGAATTCTATGAAAGACGATGCTAAAAAGGCGCTTTTACGTGTCTCTAATGATAAGAAAGCATACAAGAAACTCGTCAAAGACATAATTGTTCAGGTATTTGAAGCCAAACAATACAAGAAATTCATCAAGCACGAGATGTTAATTATGTAGCTGAAGTAATTCAACATGTTGCAGGGTTTGATTCGGATGAAGGAACCATCAGTGATATTACGATGCAGAGAGGGAGATCGTAAACTAATAGAGTCAGTGCTAGAAGAGGCCAAAAAAGAATATTCTGAGAAAGCCAATGTTCAAAGCCCTACAATTACACTTGATACTCGTGTTTTCCTCCCTTCACCACCTAAAAACAACTCCGTCGATTCCAATGAACCTTTTTGGTACTATTTCCTTTCAATTCTTTCATAATTATTGCTGGTATGTGGTTTAATTAATAAACGATACGTTAAACCGCTATACCCCTAGTATCGGTTTCATAATCGGTACAGTAAGTTATTTTCATAGATATACATGATGGTTTGTGCCATTCATTACATTATTTTATGTGTGTGATTGGTTATTGTTGTTTAAAATGAAGCTCTGGAGGGGTAGTTTTGGCATCAGAGGATGGGAAGATTGTGTTGGAAAACAGTCTTGACGCGAGACTAGATGTCATTTTCCGACAGAAACTACCAGAGGCATGTTCATTATCTTACACTCATTCCATTTATTTCAATCATAATTGCAACACTTACAAGTTCTGATGAACGTTATTTATTGTTACTCTGAGACTAATAGTTATTAGTTTCCTTGCAGATTCGAAAGCGCCTACTAAGTTGAACTATACATCGAATGTTAATTCTATATTTCTATGATCTATCAACAAATACAAGAGCAAAAGGACAATGTCATGCATCTCTTTCAGCCTTGTTATTATTACTACTACTACTATTACTATTATACTGTTTTCATTCTCATTTTGGTATGGTATAAAGTTTTTATATAAGTTAAATTAGAGGAAGATTATTTTAGACTTGCTTCTGTTGTATTTTTATTCCTGGAAGAATAATGATATCGACTATTCGAATAATTGGCATAATTTTAAATCTTAGTCTTAATACATTTTTGTTAATTTGCTTATTTAATTTATTGGCTCATCTGTAAAATAGGACATTGATTTTAGGCTTGATGGGCCGAAATGCTTATATAGTGGGCCCGAACAAACTAGGTACAATTATTTTAGAAAATTGGAATACTACTAATATTTAATGTCTGTATTTTTATAAACATGTGTAATGTGTGTAATAAGCGTTAATGATGTCATAATTAAGATAAGAATACATAAAATGTAAATGTGGTGAATGGTTTGAATAAAAGATTTACGTACACCTAGTTGATAGGAGTAACGTATATATGACACAAGAGCGATGATCCAAAAATTATTTTGGTCAGGAAGTTGTATGCTATAAATTTTGTTTTTCTTGTAGATTTTAACACTCCACAAATGAAATTGTTGTTTTCCAAACTTTATTGATACTAATATCCAAATAGACCATTTCTCTTCAAGAATTATGATAAAATACTTGTTTTGAAACTTTAATACTTAACCCAATGAATATTTTGAATGAATAAGGTTAAAGAGAACCGGACTGGACTCGGTCCGGACTGTCCGACTTGTCTAACTGCTGATCAGACTTGAAAATGGCTCTGTATTGCAGTCTTAACTGGATGAGAGTTGGATCACTTTGAACCGGGGAAATTCCAGTCCGACCGTGTTAAACCCGGTCAAACCGAACTAACCCGGAAAGTTAACCGGACGATTCACTTAAAAATTAAAAAAATTTGAACATTGCTCTATCATTTTATTTTACTACCATCTAAGAAAAGATGAAGATGTTATTAGTTTAATATAATTATATATAATTATTAATTATACAAAGTTTTATATTTATATATAACTATATATTTATAGATAAAAAATATTAATTATGTATGGATCACCCGGTCAGACCGGACGGTTTAACCGGTTAAACCAAATACAGGACCTCTGCTGATTTGATGTCCGGCTCGGGTTTCATAAGGTTAAAGAGAAAGTCAAAAGTTGTACAAAAGGAAAAATACAGCTACAAAGGTAAAAGGAAAAAAATAGAAAATGTCTAAATAAAAAAACAGATAATCTTTAGGGAAAGAAAATATATTCTTGAAGGGAGGGAACAGACTGGGGTTTCACACCCAGAAATCCGTTTCTGGTTGATATCATTTATATTTTTGAATAACCACTCTTTAATTTAAGTCATGTAAATTGTGCTATGTGATTTCAGTTTGCACTTTAAATTCACAAGTCAACAGTGAGCTCTTTTTATATTAAGGTTTGAAGCTAATAGCCTAATATTAATGAGTCAATGCATTCAACTCTAATATTATATTTTAAAAAGGTACTAATTATTTCAATTGTTAAACTCAATGCAAGACTTCACTTGAAAGTTCTATTTTCTCTTCAACATTAGATTGAAAATATAATATTTACGTTTAATACATTTTCTGGTAATATATATATATATATATGAAATGTTGATAGAAAAACGTAAATGATCTTAAAATATTGCAAATAACCGAAACCACATACCATAACTAATTGCAAAGAACAAAAATCAAGTATTTGTAAATTAAAAGAGTTAATATTCAAATTGTTTCTACAAATATTATCGTGTCAATAACAAGACAGTATAATATACTACTGATTCAATATAAAAATTAGAGGGTGGAGATGAAATTTAAACATCAACAAGCTTGCCCTAATAAAAAGATTTCTTCATCCCCTACCCTTCTGTCATTGTCCTTTCCACCCATTCTTCTCCTTCTCCTTCATAACCTTCAGTGACAAAATAGTATTAAAAATAATTTTTTTTGTAATTCTTTCACCGTTTTGGTTAAGAAACTAATTCCTTTCGGGCTGCCCTTTCAACAAGTGTGGCTCATATAAATCAAACCATCCATCTTGAAAATTCAACATTGAATCAATAAATTAGGATGAAGACCATCAACCTCATTAAGCAACATTGAATATCCCAGGAAGAGGATGGTATTACCATTAATGAATTGATAGAATCAAAATCTGCATAAGTCAGAAACTTAACAAAATTTGTATGCATATTATTGGGCCAGGCCCATTCCGTGATCAACATGGCAATAATGGGCCGTTAATAATACAAATTCATCTCTACTTATTTATGCCGCCCCTTTCGTGTGATTTCTTAAACCCTACTTCTCATCAACCTTCGAAACCCAGGTTCTTGTTGCTCCCACCTCAACTCTCTAACTCATTTTTTTCCCTCTTCTTTTTTACATTTTTCCGGAACCCTAGTCTTAGCATAAGGTTTATTATTCTAGATCTTAAATCTTTAAACTGTGTGTTATCATTTAAGCTATGCTTTTTTTATATCTGTAAACTTTAATGTTAGGTAGAATTTATTGTATTTTAGTTTTATGATCATTTTTTGAAGTTTTTTATTATGCTGATTTGGTGATTTGGTTTATAGGAAGTTATAAAAATGCTTGTGCTGTTTGAGACACCCGCAGGGTTTGCCCTTTTTAAGGTTCTGAATGAAGGAAAGCTTTCCAAAGTTGAGGTATAGTTACATAGTTAGTTATCAAATTTTATTAACATCTCAAGTAAGAAATGTTTTGTTTTTGTTAATATATTTCGTAATAGGATTTGATTGAAATTGGAACTCGTAATAGTTTATGTTTACTGTGTCTCCTTTTTTCCATTTTCTGTCTAACAATGATCTGATTCTCGTACTCTTTCGTGTATTTCTTTATGTAGGACTTGTGGAATGATTTTTCAAGTGTAGATTCTGCCAGACAGGTATTCACTCTATACTCTGATCTTAATTGTGCGTGCGTGTTTTCACTCCTTTTTGTGTGTGCCTATGCTATATTGATATTCGAGTTTCTAATATGTTATCGGGAACTGATGTCAAACTAGGTGGTCAAGTTGAAAGCTTTCTCTAAGTTTGAGAACACTTCTGAAGCTCTAGAGGCAGCTACTTTGCTGATTGAGGGGAAAGCTAGCAAGGGTCTACGCAAGTTCTTGCGTGTTCATTGTGAAAATGAAACTCTAGCCGTGGCTGATTCAAAGCTTGGGAATTTGATTAAGGAGAAACTGGTATACTACCTAAGTTCTCCATATAAATTTATGATGGTGGTTTAGGTTTCATTCATCTTTTATAGCTAAAATGTTTTCATTTAAATGTATAGAAAATTGATTGTCTTCACAACAATGCCGTGATGGAGTTGATAAGAGGTGTTAGAAATCATTTAGCGGAACTCATATCTGGTCTAGCTGTACAAGATATGGCCCCAATGAGCTTGGGTTTATCTCACAGCTTATCCAGATACAAGCTCAAGTTTAGTGCAGATAAGGTGTGTTTTCTGTGGACATTGAACATATGAGGAGCTACTGTTTATCACCATTGTTCTATTTGTTTTCCATTGCCCTGATATATATTTTTATTACAATTGACAAATCATCTATTGACTTTTCACTTGTTAATTCCAATATCATACCCTGCTATACGTTAATTTAGTGTCATTAATCGTGGATGGATATTCATGGTACCATCTTCTAAAACCTGCCAGTGTTTTATGGCCACATTTTAATAACTCTGCCTTGAAATAGTTATTCCCTAGTCTAGTTATTGGTTGATAAAAGTTAAAATCTGATCTTATTCGAAGGATGTTATGAAAATTGTTTTCTAATAAACATTGTGAAACTCAAGTAACATTGCTAGAATAATTTAGAATTCATCAATGGTCCTGTTTTAAATGTTGTACACATCTACTCCTAAAAGTCATACTTTTAATAGAGTAGACAACTTGTTTTATCCCTTACCTCCATCATTTTATAGTCATTATCAACTGTTGTATGCACATGTCTTATGAATTATCTGGGTTACATTGGTTGCATGTCATTTTTCACTTTTGAGTACAATATTTTGGCTGCTCCAGTAATAAGTGACTTATCAATTTGTGCTCTTATAGTTATGAGTAATCCTTAAAACTTTGTGTGGAAAGTCTAAAGTTTCAACTTTTAGTATGATTATTCGTTCACTCATTTTTATAACCTTTTTGCATAGCTATTTTCTGACCTTTTTAGCTGCTGTTGATAGGTGGATACCATGATTGTCCAGGCTATTGGTTTACTTGATGATCTTGATAAAGAGTTGAATACATATGCCATGAGGGTTCGAGAATGGTATGGTTGGCATTTTCCAGAGCTTACTAAAATAATACAGGATAACATCCATTATGCAAAATCAGTCAAGTTAATGGGTGATCGCATTAATGCAGCAGCACTTGATTTCTCCGAGGTTGAATTATATTCTTTGTAACTTAGTCTACAAATAATTTTACATTATTTATATAGCATATCTGGTTCATTAATAAATATTCTAGTTCTAGATAACTTCCAATTTTTATATCTACTTATGCTCTGTACATATGCTAGCCTTGTTCTTAAGATGAATTTTGTTGACCATGATAAATTATGTTTTCAGCATCTATAATGCTATTAGGTTTTACATGTTTGATACCTTAAATACACTATTGTGATTTGGAAAATTTATGATTTTCATTCATTGTCCAAAATGTTACAGATTTTGCCAGAGGAGGTTGAGGCGCAACTGAAGGAGGCTTCTGTGATTTCCATGGGAACTGAAATTGGTGAGCTTGATTTGGCAAACATTAGAGAACTCTGTGACCAGGTCTTGTCTCTTTCAGAGTACCGAGCACAGCTCTTTGATTATTTAAAAAGTAGGATGAACACCATTGCACCCAATTTGACTGCCCTGGTTGGGGAGCTTGTTGGTGCTCGCCTCATTGCCCATGGAGGTAGCTTAATGAATCTTGCAAAGCAGCCTGGTAGTACTGTGCAGATTCTTGGTGCTGAGAAGGCTCTCTTTAGGGCACTGAAGACTAAGCATGCTACTCCCAAGTATGGTCTTATTTACCATGCATCCTTGATTGGCCAGGCAGCTCCAAAGCTTAAGGGGAAGATTTCTCGGTCACTTGCTGCTAAGGCAGCATTGGCTATCAGGTGTGATGCTCTCGGAGACCCCCAGGACAACTCTATGGGATTGGAGAACAGACTCAAGGTACTTGTTTTACTTTTTTTGAACTCTCCACCCTGAATTTTTTCCTTCATTTTCTCCTTACACAAGTTTTTATGTAGCTTGAAGCACGTTTGAGGAGCCTTGAAGGAAAAGAGTTAGGTCGTTTTGCTGGTTCTGCCAAAGGGAAGCCCTTGATAGAGTCATATGACAAGGATAAAAAGAAAGGAAGTGGCGGACTAATTACTCCGGCTAAGGTCTGTTTTCATTTCTTTTTTGGTTTTGTTGTGATACCCATATAATTTTCTGTCCGCACTGACTTGTTCTTTCCTCTGCAGACATATAATCCTTCAGCTGATTCTGTTATTGGGCAATTGACTAATTCTGCAATGGATGAAGATACACCAGTGCCTTCTATCACCGATAAGAAGAAAGAAAAGAAAGAAAAGAAAGAGAAGAAGAAAAAGGGGGAGGAGACAAATGAAGAGGATGCAACTGTACAAGCTGATGGGGAGGAACCTGAACCTGAAGTTGTGAAGAAGGAAAAGAAGAAAAAGAAGAAGGATTCTGCTGACAATGCTGAGGTGCAGAACGGGAATAATTTGGATGCAGGAGAAAAGAAGAAAAAGAGGAAAAAGCATGCAGAACCGGAAGAATCACCTGAATTGCCTAGCAAAAAGAAAGGGAAAAAGAAGAAAAATGAGAGCTGAAGTGGGAATAGATGTTTAGTTACCAGCTAATGTGTCTGGTGACTGGCAACCTTTTTGTATAACCCCAGTGTGTTTGCTTTTGTAAGGTAAAATTTTGCTTTTTTATGTTAATGCACTTTGTAGCCTTATACATTCTCTAATTAATTATTCAATGCTTCAAGTTATGTTTTCCCAGATTTAAGTGGATAATTGCATACGGTCATGTTTGTTAATGGAAGATGGCACTGTACCTGTTTTCCCAGTTCTGTTACAAGTTAATTAACATTCATAACATAATTTCCATTGGATAAGGAATAAATTACTAAATACACTTTTTTTTAAGTGTTAATCTTTAATTTTGTTGCACAACCTTAAATGAAACTAATCAGAAATGTTTAAGCGTCGAAGTATGGGAATAGGCTCTGGTTTCTAATGTACTTGTTTTCTGGCAGCTCTTGTTATTTTGTTTTCTTTGTTTTGCTCTTTTGATCTGTGCTATTCCGAATTTAGGATGTAATCGTTTTATTTTAAATGAAACTAATCAGATATTTTGTTTTGCTCTTTTAACAGGTTGATTTTATATTATGCTCTTTATTCGTTTAGATATGTCAAACGTTGTTTGCAACCCTCTTTATACCTTATTTGCAACAATATCACGTTAACTTTCACAGGTTAAAGGATGGCAAAAAAAAAATATATGGATCAATAATGTAATATTGAATTACCAGTTATTTTGTAGTATCAGAAAAATGATATTGTAATTTCTCTACTTTGGCAACATGTTTTATGGTAATCAGGATTTTGTGGTACCCGTCATTTGAAATAAATATCTTGTTTGAGACACTATTGAAGATTGCTCATGGGACCAATCATAATCATCACTTGCTCAAGAGTATGTGAAGGGGATTCAGAAGAGTTTTTATGTGCTTAAAGAAAAGAAAGAAATATAAAAAAATGAATTTGTTATTTTTGACCCAAAAGCATTGGTTAAGAAATATAAAGTGTGAATACAACCATTGGAAAACCAAATCCAAAACTTAAGATGACGCAACACCTCATAAAATTTGGTAGTAATATATAAAATGTAAGTTTTAATGTAACTAGTAACTACTGAGTACTCTCGTGCTATGTTATTAACCAGTGCTCTACACTACAGTTAGATTAACTGCCAGAATGAACATGTTGCATACTAACTGTTATATTTATAAGTAGAAAAGACTCATCAAACTAATATTTTAAGGTTTTTGGTTCAAGACATGATGTCTCATTTGTGGCTATTTACTCTTCCAATATCCGATTTTATAGGTGTTTCAACCATAGTCATGAAACAAGCTTATTATTAGTACAGAAAACACAGGTAGCTATATATAATGCACGTTCTATTCAATGGAATATTTCTCCCCAAGTAAGCAGTAAATCTAAGCAACTTGGTATCAGTGGATGCTATATCAATGGTTTATATTGGTCAACTTTGGGAATGAACATGATCCACACTTCAGAGTTGTATCCACCATGTCAACATAGCGCACGAGTCAAGCATATTATCACTACCACATAATTTATCACTTACACAGAAGAAAACGAAAGTGCCATTAACAGAATAATTTTATGGACACAAACATGTCTCTAACTAGCAATCATTACAGGCTTTGACAAATAGCAATATTTGAACAACATTTTTGAGAAGCATGCGCTAGGCCTCCATTTAATGTGGTTCCTAATCTTTTACTCCAAAACTATCCACATAAGGCAAGGGCCCATGTCAGTGTAATGATTTTTAACATTCTTTTATAATAAATTAATTTGTTTCTACCTTTTCTTTATTTTATTTTTCATACATTTCACAAAATATTAATGTGATTTTAAAAATGATTTTTAATTTTATTGGTACAAGCGTTGGTTTTGAAAAATAATAATGAGTTATAGGTGTTCTTTATAAAATATGTCACCTTATCAATCACCCATATCACCATAGATAAAATCATAAAACATTTTCCTACCTTAACTCGGTCATTTCAAAATCTCCAAAATTTCTTACTTCTCTCTAACTAACTTTATTATACTTACAACTAAATTTTCTTTAATGTTGGTTGACAACTCTTTTTTTGAAAATAAATTCAACATATTCTCCTTCTTATTTTCTTGTCTGTTTTTATTATTAAATTTTTTTTTGCATAATTATAATAAATCTGAAACATTCGTATATATCTTTGATGTTATACATAACTTATTCAAAAGGCCAAACAATATATGAACGTTGTATAAAACAGTAATAGTCAATGTAAAACATTATGGTAATTAGATATCTGATTTTAAAACAAACATTTTGTTTTTTCTAACACACCAATCCTAGTGTAGTTCATTATCTTCTCAAAACACCGAATAAGATCAATTATATTTAACCAAAGAATGTTCATGGAACCACTTGCCATATATTTATAAAAGTAATTTAATTTAAAATCTGTTAAAACATAACATATCATTTTAATCACATATAGAATACGATTCTGCAATATCTGGTAGTGGATGATCGTTGAAAAACTTAAAAACAGAGAATAGATGCTTTGAGCCTTTACCTTTTCATGAGCAATAATAAAAGCTTTACGGTTCTGTCAATATTCCACCCAGACCCAGTAATATACCAAAAGCATTTTAGCAATTCATCCACGTAAAACAACTTTTGTTTAATTCCAAAGTGAGGCTCATGGAATGTTTAATCCTCCTTTAATGGTTCTAAAGAGATTGCATCTTTGCATCACAAAAGCTAAGTCCAAGT
Source organism: Lupinus angustifolius (assembly GCF_001865875.1). Classification (NCBI taxonomy): domain Eukaryota; kingdom Viridiplantae; phylum Streptophyta; class Magnoliopsida; order Fabales; family Fabaceae; genus Lupinus; species Lupinus angustifolius. The sequence goes on along the minus strand of NC_032021.1, from coordinate 1,338,802 downwards.
CCACGAGTAGACTTAACAACAAGTGGCAAGATATTAATACATTATATGCCATCAAATTAATAGTGCAATACTAATACTTATGCTTCACTTACTGCTGTCTATTCAAATTTTGTTGAAAATTAGAGTGTAGTAGATTATGAGTTCGAGTTTTATAAAAAAGAAATGGGAGTTATAAAGTGGTTTGATGATTATAGTAGAGGATGTGAGCAAAGAAGCTTAAAGGTTGAACTATCACATACAACAAAAATATTAACATACTAATGATTGCTGATAGAAAAAATTATTGATTTGTTTTTTAAATTATATTCATGAAAACCACAAGGATTAAGCTAGTAGTGAAGGGTTTAGGTAGTTTACATGAGAAGGAGATCCTCTGTCCTACATCCTAACTCCAAATCCTGTCTCGGCCTAATCAACTTTAAACAAATAATATAAAAATATATCATTTTGTTTTAAAAGAAATTCTATTTACTTATGTGTCAATTTTTAATGGGTAGGAACATGAAATTAGAACAGGCTTTAGGACAGATGATCCTTGTTCAGTTTACATGATGCCACCATATGTTCAAACATCACACTAGAATTGTAAAAAAAAACTGTGTTAAAAGAATGACTTTACAGATATCAATTACTAAATAAATATTTGAAAACAACAAAATATTAAGCAAAAAATTTCTCATCCTAACTAGTGTCTTGCTGGACCACCTGCATTGGAATCAACATCTGCATTAGAAAATTGTATTGGTACCCAATTCTCTATAGCTGAATTATGCACTTTGTTTAACCATATTTACTTTTGACTTTTATTTAAATGATACATGATACACTATTTTCTCCTTTTTTTATTATTAGCATCCACTTTCAACGACATTTTCTTCATTCCATAGAAATAGAAATAGTATTGCACTTGCAGTATGCCACTACGTATGTATATACATTTTATAATTAACATAGTCTAATGGTATATTTATATGTAATAGAGTGCATGGTGCCAATTCCAAATTAAGCACGCATAAATGCATACCTAAGATAAATGAGAGGAGAGAAACCCACATCAAAATAAAGCAACAGAAAGAGATATGAGTATTCGTAGTGAATGTTATATCCTATTTTGTGTTATCCTCATTTGGTTAACTGCATGTTCTTCATCATTTAGTGACATGGATGCACTTCTGAAGGTGAAGGAATCCATGAAGGGAAGAGAAAGCAAAGGTGATGCACTTCAAGACTGGAAGTATTCCATCTCTATTTCTGCACACTGTTCATTCTCAGGTGTTAAATGTGATCAAAATTTCAGAGTCATTTCACTCAATATATCATTCATTCCTCTCTATGGTTCTATTCCTTCAGAGATTGGACTTTTGGACAAGCTTGTGAATCTCACCATCTCTCAGGATAATCTCACTGGTGAACTACCCATGGAGCTTGCTAACCTCACTTCACTTAGACTCCTCAATATTTCTCACAACGTCTTCTTTGGTCACTTTCCTGATGAAATTTCTCTCTCAATGTCTAAACTTGAGGTCCTTGATGCTTATGATAACAATTTTACAGGCCCTATACCTGAGGAAATAGTTAAATTGAAGAAACTCAAGTTTCTTCACCTGGGTGGTAACTATTTCTCAGGGAAGATACCAGAGAGTTACTCGGAGTTTCAGAGCTTGGAGTATTTAAGCTTAACTGCGAACTCCTTAACTGGTAAGATACCAAAGAGTTTGGGTATGTTGAAGACGCTGAAAGAGCTTTATTTAGGTTATAACAATGCATATGAAGGAGGAATCCCTGAAGAGCTTGGTTTCATTCAATATTTGCAGCTTCTTGATTTAGCTAGCTGCAATTTGAGCGGTGAGATTCCATCAAGTTTGGGAGCGTTGACGAATTTACACACTTTGTTCTTACAAATGAACAATCTCAGAGGTACTATTCCGCTGGAGCTCTCTTCCATGACCAGCCTCATGTCGCTGGATCTCTCCATCAATGACCTCACCGGAGAGATACCAGAGGCTTTCTCTCAGCTCAAAAACCTCACTCTTATAAGTTTCTTCCAGAACAAGCTTAGCGGCTCAATTCCTGAATTCGTTGGAGAACTTCCAAATCTTGAAACGTTTCAGATTTGGGACAACAATTTCTCTTATGTGCTTCCCTCAAACCTTGGTCAGAATGGGAAGTTTAAGTACTTTGATGTCACGAGAAACCAACTCACCGGTTTGATTCCGAAGGATTTGTGTAAAGGAGGAAAGCTTAAAACATTTATCTTCACTGATAACTTCTTCCATGGTCCAATTCCAGATGAAATTGGTAACTGCAAATCTCTCTTCAAGATTCGAGTTTCCAATAACTTCCTCAACGGACCGGTTCCTGCAGGGATCTTCAAACTACCTTATGTCAACATCATGGAGTTCGGCAATAACCGTTTTAACGGTGAACTACCTTCCGAGATTTATGGCGATTCTCTCTGGATCCTCACGCTCTCCAACAACTTGTTCACTGGGAAAATTCCTCCAACGTTGAAGAACCTCAAAAGCTTGCAGACTCTATCACTGGACGCGAATCAGTTCGTTGGTGAAATCCCAGGGGAAGTGTTTGAATTACCAGTGTTGACGAAGATCAACGTGAGTGGCAACAACCTCACCGGACCAATCCCAATGGCAATGACTCGTTGTGTTTCGTTAACTGCCGTTGATCTTAGCCGGAACATGCTGGTTGGAGAGGTTCCAAAAGGGATTAAGAATCTTATAGACTTAAGCATTTTGAATCTATCAGTAAATGATATCTCAGGTCCAATTCCCGATGAAATTCGATTCATGACGAGTCTCACAACCCTAGATCTCTCCAACAACAACTTCATAGGTAGAATCCCCTCTGGTGGTCAGTTTCTGGCCTTCGACAACAGTTCATTTTATGGAAACCCTAACCTATGTTCTTCTAATCAACCCTCTTGCACTTCCTTGGTGTATCAAAACGACAACGTTCATAAAAGCCATAGTTCAAAATCAACTAAGAACGTTATTATTGTGATTACACTTGCCACAACGGTGTTACTTGTTCTCGTAACATTATACATGATGAGGAAGAGAAAGATTCAAAATTCAATGTCGTGGAAGTTAACGGCGTTTCAGAAGCTTGACTTTGAAGCTGAAGAGGTAGTGGAATGCTTGAAGGAAGAGAACATAATAGGGAAAGGAGGAGCAGGGATCGTGTACCGCGGCTCCATAGCAAACGGAACTGACGTAGCAATAAAGCGTTTGGTGAGTCAAGGAAGTGGAAGAAACGATTATGGATTCAAAGCGGAGATTGAAACACTTGGGAAGATAAGGCATAGGAACATACTGAAACTTCTAGGGTATGTCTCCAATAAGGACACAAATTTGTTATTGTATGAATACATGGCTAATGGGAGCTTGGAGGAGTGGCTGCATGGTTCAAAAGGAGGGCATTTGACGTGGGAAATGAGGTATAAGATTGCGGTTGAAGCAGCTAAGGGATTGTGTTATTTGCACCATGATTGTTCACCTCTCATTATTCATAGAGATGTTAAATCCAATAATATATTGTTGGATGGAGATTTTGAGGCACATGTTGCTGATTTTGGACTTGCCAAGTTTTTGCATGATCATGGAGCTTCTCAGTCCATGTCCTTTATCGTTGGCTCCTATGGCTACATTGCTCCTGGTGAGTGTTCCTTCTTTTTCTGTTTTTCAGTTGAACTTGTCACATATTTATTTGCATGAAGACCAACCTAAGAATTAGATAGAGTTCAGCAAGAGTTTTTACATTTTCATTCAATTAATCATGATGGTTTATGTCTAATTGATTTTTTTTCGTATACCCAATTTGAAATAATTATGATTTACGTTTATATATGAAAGATATGATTCCTCAACGTAACAAAACAAAAAAGATAGAGAAACAGTTGGATTATATTTAATTTCAATCCCCATTACTAATTATAGATAAATCAATCTTCTTTTTTGGGTGCATGGCAAGATTATGTCTTAGAAATTTGTCTTGTTTAGTGATTGGTTTCTAATAGAGTGTTGAATGATTAAGCAGAGTATGGTTACACACAGCACGTAGATGAGAAAAGCGATGTGTATAGCTTCGGCATAGTGCTGTTGGAGCTGATAATAGGAAGAAAGCCAGTGGGTGAATTTGGAGATGGAATAGACATCGTTGGATGGATCAAGAAAACCACATCAAAACTCTCTCAACCGTCAGATACAGCATCAGTGTTAGCAGTGGTGGACCCAAGGATCATTCATTACCCTTTGACAAGTGTAATACATATGTTCAACATAGCTATGATGTGTGTTAAAGAAATTGGACCCACCAGGCCTACAATGAGAGAAGTTGTTCATATGCTCACAAATCCTCCACACTCTATTGCTCACAATCTAATAAATCTGTAGATAAAGTATATATATGCTTTTAAGCTGATCACAGATTCACCACTTTTCAAATAAGTTAATACACAGAAGAAACTGTGCAATTAGTGAAGCTTGTGAGGGTTGAAACAACAAATAAGATGTGTATAATTAAGTATTAGCTATGGAATGTAAGATAGGTTTCAGTTTTGCATTGTTGAATGGTTTTTCTTGGTTGTGAAATTTTGTGAGTAATCATTATCATTTAGTAGATATTTGTGAATTAGTATACTTGTATTTCTTCTATATCCCAATGTACAGAACCTAAAGGCACGACTGAACCTGCATATTACATGTATATATAAGTAAATGAATCTACAATGTGTTACAGGTACCATATGAAATAACATATGGACCATGAGGTGAGTTTCTCATTTTACAAGTCGGAAGATTGTGGATGGATCTTAATGGAGAGGAAAATTTCCTTCTGAAATGAATTTGAATATAGAGTAAGTAAAAGTTCAATTACAACTAATGGTATTGTCTTCACCTTATGAAGGTTGATCCTAAGGGTTTAACCTTGCTTGGCATTTACCCTTTTACAGTATCTAAGGATACAATATGTGGTTTTATACTACTAGTGGATTAACTCTTTGTTGACAAAAGTATAATTAATCATGATTTAATATGATGTTAATCTATATCTTCACCCGAGAGTCCTAAAATAATCTGATGGTGAGAATGAATGACTCAAGAAACAAAGTGCAGGAAGTTATAAGTTCGAGTTTCACCAAAAATAAAAGTTATAAGGTAGTTTAATAGTTAAGGTGGAGGATGTACGTGAACGGAGTTGAAGATTTGAATCTCACCTATAACAAAAATATTAATATACTAACAATCCCATCAAAAAATTCTTAATCTATTAACTTAAAAATAGATACATATTTATTAACTCATAGTACTCACTAATATTTATCTCTAATATTTGTATGGAAGTGTTATGTGTTAGGATAATGCTCATCCAATCACATCTTTTTTTTGCAAAGGTATCTTCACACATATTTTATAATTATTGACCATCCTTCGAAGATTTTTTTATATATGATTATAAAAAAACTAGAAAATGAAGAAAAAAAAGTGAGAATATATGAATGTTGAACGTCATAATGTTATTGGTTTGTGCGGTATTCTTGCCACGGGTGAACTTGATTCACATTTTAGGGATGCTGCTTTCCACCATTATGAACGAGACAAGTCTATTACAACACAAAAGCATACACAGAGTGCACTAGCTTTTTCAATTAATATATATGATATTTATTTTATTCAAAATAAAAAACGTTCTTAAAAATAAATCTACTAAATTTACTTTTTTAATTTCAACTAAAATACTGTCTTAAATACATTAAAAAAAAACTAAATTAAAAGAATTCAAATTCTTTATACCAAAAGTTTTCTATACATATATATTAATCTAATAATATTTTGTCAAATACCTAAATATATATTAATATGCCGGACAAAATAAAATTAAATGAGATGTATTATTTATTACTAGACAAAATATCATTAGGTTAGTATATAAGAAAACTTTTAATACCTAGGATTTGGATTCAAATTACAATATGTAAGTGAGAAGGGTAAACTAATGTTCATTGTTGGTATCCATATAATCTACATAAACCTTTTAAGATTCGGAGTTGTTGTATTATAACTCCTCCAAGAGAATTTTGGGACCCACCTTTGAGTATTATATATATTAAATGAATAAATACTCGTTCATCATATGCAGAATAGTATTATGTTCGACCATTGAGAAGAACTTAAGAAAAGTGAAGATATGGTTTGACTATTTAATTAAAGGCAACAACTTGTACGGTTCTCATATCATCCCACTAATTTAGTCTACCTAACAAGGCATCCACTTATTACCAATCACAACAACTTTTGTCTAGTAATTCTATGATGTGATTCATGCAGTGTCAACCAACATTAGTTTGTTCAGGTTTTTGAGCTGTTTCAAAATCAAACTTGGTTGAATCTCCTACAATACTCAGCACCACCACAGTTAGGAGGGACTCTAAATGTGAACCACTTCATGTGGCAAGTGGCAAACCCCAATTGTGTTCTTATCCTGAAAGTCATGATCAATGCCCATAGAATCAAGTTTTGAAACTGACACTTCTCCGGCCTCTATACCAACACTATTGTTGTCTATAAATTTTTTTCCTGAAATCCTCTTACTCCCTCTCTGCAATCCTTCAAAATTAATTCAGATACCAATTTTAGCATGAGCTGCTTATTGAAAAACAGAAAACTTTTCATTACATATTATCTAGGAGAAACGAATGCAAGTCAAAAAGATAGTTTGTGAATTTGGTTGCTAAAGAAGAAACCATGTGTATTTTCACAAGGCTAGTATATAGTTTGCTTATTCTCTTTGTCCTCTGTCACCATCTAGTTTTAATATGGTCGGACCCCACTCATGGTGACCTATTCATCATGTTTATACATATGTGTCTATTCAATTAGTATTGATTCTCTATTTTCATCATATGTATATATATACACATTAATAACAATATTATTATATGTAGAATTATATTTAATCGTATCTAAGTTTAGGTTTAAAGGATAACCCAATAAACATTTGGAGTTGAGATAACTTCGGGTCTAGGGTCGAATTAAGATTTAAAAAATAACCCGACCAACATTTAAGACTGAGTAAGGGCTTTATCTAACCCTATCTAACTCATGCTCACCCGTAGATGTTACTAATAAAAATTCTCTTGGGAGAAATTTATGACATATAGACAACCTACTAATTCTTTTTTAGACACTCTACCCATTAATTGACACAATAATATTAGGACCAAAGTAATATCATTGTGTCAAATAGAAAAAGAAAGAAGCATAGAGGTTCCAATGTTTTCCTTCACACTCTCCACCAAAATAAAAATGGAGAACATTACTTCAATTCAATTTAGGCTTTTATAACATTGTGTTGGCATGCATGAGAGTATGATTTAAGTTTGAAAATGGGTGTTTTTTTAACAAAAGGTCACACAACATGTTTTAAGTATATGGCTTAATTACATGTGGCATTCCTTTTATGAACTTTAAAAGTTACACTAGAAGATTAGGTGAGTAATTTCAACGTCGTCTTCTAGAGGAAGTGCGTGCAACAATAACATAAACCTCGTGGAAGGTAACGTTGGTGTAATTAGTTGAATGAAAATTTGTGAAATAATTAGTTTGCTCAACCACAATAATTATTCTTAATGAAATAAGAACATTTATAATTTGTTTTCCAATGTGTTATTCTTTTATTTTGTGTTTTGTTCTTAAATAAAAACATTTTGTGTTGTTCTTAGCCAAAAGAAATTAAAGAGAGAAATAAATGTTGTGGGAAAAATGTAGATATTGTGGGACCCAAATAAAATAAGAATGAAAAAAAATATATCCTTATTTTATAGAGAGTGTAATAAATTATAAAATAATTTGTGAAAACTAAATAAAAATGAAAATTTTATTTGTTGCCATTATCATCAGTTAGCACAATTACCTTGAGTTGTTTCAGGCCCAACCAACTCCTTTATATAGGCCCAATTGAGTGCAGACCGAATAACATGCTTTATTATTGGGTCATCTAGTGGCCCAAACAATGAATGTTTTTTGCTTTTTTAATTATAAATGAAGAGAGGAGAGAGAAAAGACTAGGGTTTTTGCATGCGGTGCTATAAAACGAACTCCTTATCTTCTACTTCCCCGGTTTCAGGTTACCCCTTCTTAGTTCTAAGCCACTAACCTTAATCAAACATCAAAAAGGTACCGTCTTTCTCTTTACTTTTTCATTTCACTACTCATTTCCGAACTACCCATTTTCACATTTTCACTCTTTGTTTCATGATTTCAATTTTTACTTTTTCCGAGATTGCCCCTGTTTTCGTAGATCAATTTGCTTTCTGGGTTTCTATTTTTTAGAATAATTTATTTGTTAGTGAATTGTTTTGAAGATAGATTTATTATTGGGTTATAGGAATGTTGTTTTCAATATAGAAATTAAGGATTTGTTTAGCTTTATGGTTAGTGATTCAATTGTGTGATAGTCTGTATTATTGCATGTGATTTTCTGTTACTTGTGTCAAAATTTCCTCCGAGGATGAACAAAAAGTATACTTTCGTTCTTCTGAGTATAATACTTGCGGATAAATATTGGAGACCTGAACTGAGGAGGATTTTAAGATCCATATTTTATTTATATCTCAATTATATAAAATAAACTTGTGATGTTCAGACAGGCTCCTTAATATAAACATTTTTTTATTAATTTTTTTGGAAAATTGTTTTGGAGTAACTGAATACACGTATGCTGAAATTTGCTTAAATTAACTTGGGCACGCCTATACATTATATGATTTGGTTGAATGTGTGTAAGTCCAAGTCAACTAGTTATAAAAATATACTATCTTCAAATTTGGATTGCTGGCATAACATATATATA
>NC_032021.1:1274698-1329834 GCF_001865875.1 Lupinus angustifolius | reverse complement strand
ATATAAAATCTAGTTGGTTGGTTTTATACTAGAATCCTCAACTTTAATAAACTTCTCTGACATGTAATTTGTTTTTGTATGCCTTCACTCAGATGAATCGGGAAAAGTTGATCAAGATGGCCGGTTCGGTTCGAACCGGTGGAAAGGGTACCGTGAGAAGGTATATATGAAACATTTCCTTCCATTCTAATGAAAGTCAGGTTTCCTAGCAATGTTAATATCTATGAAGTAGATGTCTAAGATACCTTTTTCTTCTTAATGTGTTGATAAATAAGCCTTGTGTCATTGGGTGATTGGAGATTGTCTTTCTGGGATAAAAAAACTAACATGCATTGTGATTAAGCATTGGTTCTGCAGTTTACATTTCTTTGTTTAACATGAATAAAGCATTTGAGTTGAAAACTCGGTTGACATTTTCCGTTTCTTTGTTTAGAAAGAAGAAGGCAGTCCACAAGACAACAACTACAGATGACAAAAGGCTTCAGAGCACCCTCAAAAGAATCGGGGTGAACGCTATCCCTGCAATTGAGGAAGTCAACATCTTTAAGGATGATGTAGTTATCCAGTTTCTCAACCCCAAAGGTAGTATCATTCTATATTATTCAAATAATTGTATTTTTCATATTATGATTATTTCTTTTGCTTCAATGTCTAATGTTTACTGAGAGTGGTATGTGATTTTGTTCAGTTCAAGCATCCATTGCTGCTAATACTTGGGTGGTTAGTGGATCCCCACAGACAAAGAGTAAGTCCCGATTTCAGATTTCATATTTCTTTATTATGGAATGCCTTATTACAAAGTTGAGCTTCGGGTGCATTAGTATTTGTGTGGTAGGCGTTAGGCTCGAGTGCCTTTTAAGGATATCAGCACCTTCATACAATGTGTATTACATTTGAACATCTTCCATTTTGTTATATTGTGGGGCTAAGTCAATGCTTCCTGCAATTTATGAAAACTCTATTTGACATGTTCTTCAATTTTTCGTTTTGCAGAGTTGCAGGATATACTCCCCAGCATTATTCACCAATTAGGTATGTGCCATGAATATTTTCCCATTTTGTATCTGTTTGTGATGATTCCTCCCAACTTTGACATCTTGTGATTATAAAAATGCAGGACCAGATAACTTGGAAAACCTGAAGAAGCTGGCGGAGCAGTTCCAGAAGCAGGCTCCTGAAGCAGGTGCTGGTGGAACGACCGCGCTGGAGGAGAATGATGATGATGATGTCCCAGAGCTTGTTCCAGGGGAAACTTTTGAGACGGCTGCTGAGGAGACCAAGGCTTCTTCTTAGAATATTTTATTGTGCTATCATATTTTCTATTTTTTGAAATTTTCATTGTGTTTTGAATATAAGTATTTCAGGTGGTGTTTAGTTCTCCTGTGATATACTTTAATTTAAAAATAGTCTTAAATTTCTTCTGCTTTCCTTCATCTACCTTGTGTTTGCATTTTGTTTGTGGATTGTTAGTAACTACTTCATATACATCTCGGTTTTGTTTTTCTTCTTGTCATCGCATTTTACTTTTAACCCGTTAAATACTATTGAATTAGAGGCCGAATTTGGTTGTTAGTTGTTTCTTAAATTAATTTACTCTGATTTCTGCCCCCATCGTCGTTTTCGCAATCATTATATTATCCCTAATGCCATCTTTTTCTTTATCCAGATAGTGAATAATAATTTGCAACCACTTTGGCTTTCATTGACTGATTATAAGGAGTGGCGAAATAAACGACAGTGCGAAAACAATAAAGAACCAACAAGAAAATTAAATAATGAACCCTTTTTTATAAGCTGAATTGGAAGGAGAAGAAACAAAGCTAAAAAATTCTCTATTTTGATTAATAAATTAGAAAAATTAAATGAGAAATTCTCTATTTTGTTCCACTTATTTGTTATCGGGCTCTTACCGGATATGGCACATCACTACTGGGATAGGAATTAATTCTTCTCCAAATCATCTCTTCCTTTATTTAAGAAAGAAGTCAATTACGGGTTCGAGCTTAACACAAACTAGTCTGTCAGTGGTTACTTACTATATCCATATTTAATACATTTTTTAAACAAAGTCACACATGAAGTGACCAATCACAAGCAATAGTACATAGAGTGGTACACTATTTTGAGATAGTAGATGTTCATCCGTGTTAGTCTGTTAGACAGCAAGTAGTCATTCACTCTATGAGTCTATGTGCTCCCGTTGATTGGACGCAGAAAGATTGGTTACTTTTGGACCAATAAATGGTTTCGGCCTCATTTTTTCAGTCCCGCTTATCCGTAGCTAGCCCATAATCTTATTCGGCTTTTCTTCCATTCTAACTTTTTGGAGTATATTATTATCACTATCGGAATAACATTGACAGTTAGTATATTATTATCACTCCTCTTTCGTACGGTTGGATTTGGTTAGTGGTTACTATAGAACTAGTTTCTGTTAAACTACTGCACCCTCTGATGCTCATTGATGCAAAATTCTTGCCCTATATTTTTCTGAAGTCACACTTGTTTGTTGTATGTTGTCTCTGATTAGATAATAGATCATATATTTCATAGATCCGTGTGTAATTTATGCTACAATTGTTGTCTGGATCCTTCTCTACGAATAAAGTTTGGTCAATTTTTTTGGTTTGAGAGGACCAAGAATTACCGCAATAGAGAATCCTAATCCTCATGCCTTGACATAATAAAAGGGTAAGCGAAAAGGAGAATAAAGCCTTGATTTTTTAAAAAATAAAATACAAATCTCTAGGGCATCGATTCTCTTGGATTTGACTGCATTTCCAATTGTTCTCAGTAATTAATTATACATAATTGTACCTGAGTAATAATTAAAGCTAAAATTAAGATACATGGAGAAAACGGTTCGGGGCCCAAATGGGTCGTTTACAAGTTTTTTCCAATTAGAGTTCACTGTATAACTTGGTCACTTTAATCGATTTTATATATGGTACATTTATCAAAAAATCTTTTCAAGAACCCAATATTCCTTTAACAATCCACAAAGTAATGTTATCAATTTTAAAACAACTAAGTTTAAGGCTCTAAGCTTCTTTCTGATGATAATGACATTTTACTTAATATAATATTTGTGATGGTTAGTTCAGCATCTACTTGCATCCCTTTTTTATGACTAAGTAAAGCATCAAACTATACTTTATTTGCTATGCTACTTTTACCATAATATATTAATTATACACAAGAATCAAATGAGCAATATGTTATGTGTGTGCATTCCCATGGCAACCAGCTATGGACAAATTATAGATAGATAAACTTGAATTGGTATGATCATGTTTCGTACTGACACCTAAATAGTGACATATGTGATTTTAAGTTAAAAATAGAACTAAAAAATTTACGAGGATGGACAGGAAAGTGGATGTTAAGGCAAAGATATCACAAACTAATCATCTTTAATTATGTAATTATAGAGCATTAGTAATCTTCCAAATTCAACCATGGTAGTTCTAGGGCATGTTCACCCCTAACCTTATGAGACTCTTATGTAGACTTTTGGCTTTAAGATTAGGAATGACAAAAAACTGAAAATACCCATAATGGGTATCACAATAATAGTTTATGGGTGATGAGAACGAGTTTAATGATATCCGCCTTAATGGATACCTGCAAATTTTAAATTTAGTTTTTAATTAAATTCTTATATATATTATAGTTTTTTATTTTAAGATTATATATCATATACTTTATTATTATTTCATAATAAATTGTAACTATTTGACTGTGATAATAAATTTATCATATAAATATCATATTATTCATGTAATAATTATTTTTACATGTTAATTATTATAAAGTATATAAATATATAATTAAAATTAAAATTAAAAATTCATTCACTACTTACAAATATTCACTACCCACATGGATACTCACAAATATTGTGAGCTTGGTAAAGGGAAAACACTACCCGCCCTACCCATTGTTGTCCCTATTTAAGACTTGAGTCCTAATGCAAGGTGTTTATGTGTATCAATTAAAGTCTTATAATATTTGCATTGAGCTTCCCTCTTGACACATTACATATTTATACCTAACTACTTTATTTTATAAAAGTATATTAGTTATATAATAGTTTTAAGAACCTAAACTTAAGTCCTAAGAGTCTTTAGTTGAATTTGGGTAGTCATAATGTTAATGTGGCATAACCTAGAAAAATCTTAAAATTAAAGCCTAGGATATGGTGTCAGGATGGTGCCCTTAGCTTGAAGTCCATGATTTCATTCTCAACTTATGAAACCATCTTCAGATTAATTAATTTGAAGGTCGGCATAAGGCAAAAAAGTTGCACTATATACTCATTTTACTGTGCACATACTATACTATTAACAGATTTAGAGAACAATAGTTTGAGCGTTGAAGTCTTCATATAATATCATAAATGTACTATTCTCTTCGTAAAAAGCTTTATCAAAAGTGACTTAGAATTCATTGCTCACCTACTTTAGAGAAAGAGAACAGTTTTCCATCCTACATTTTTCTACGTATTGAATTTTTTAATCCATCACCATAAAAAATTTCAATATCATGACTAGAATTAGCAACTCAAATATAAGCCGTTTTTGGGAGAGAATCACGCAGACTTGAAAATATTATGATTCTTTAAGGCCTTTATGCATGTATGTATATATATATATATATATATATATATATTAGACTTAGTTTGATATGTAGTTCTATACCTCAACTCTGAAGTACATATAAATAAAAGAATTATTCCTCGTTAAATTGATTGATTAGGTTTTGTATCTGAGAGTATCAATGAATTCCTTATAGTTAGTGTGACTGCCTCTTTTCTATAAAAAGTTTGAGCGCACTTGGTTTATCTACTTTACAGCAAAAGCTAACTTAGCTTCAAACTAAATTCCACAGTATGGGAATATCTTTCGTACAATATTCATAATAAATGTATCATCATTCATATTGTTAATTATTTAGGGTTACAAAATGATTCCTCTCAACTCCTTCATTGACATTCCTTTGTATATGTATATGATATATGTACGTGTATTTTTTTTATCAGCATATGTACGTGTATATTTGTTTGTCGAGAATCTATGTGTATGTGTGTTCATGCACCGATGTGTGTAAATTTATATAAAATATGAGAGGTTTCACAAATACACATCAATGATACATTAGAATGGTCATATAAAAAATAAGATGTTTTAAAGGTCTATACATTTTTTCATAGCATAATCTCCCTTTTATTTCTATTTGAGAGGATTGTTCTGAAGTTTCTTTCTTCATAATTCAATAAAATTATTTTTCTTTATAAATATTGCATTTCTCGGATAAGCTCAACATTGTGGTTTTTGATAAATAAATAAATAAAAAGAGTAATATTTTATGCATATAAAACACGTGACAATATTTGTTGTTCCTTTGATTTTGTGATGCATTTTTAGATGTATATGTATATATAAAAATTTAAAAGTAACCCTGAGACTAAAATAATTTCATTTGACATCAGAAAATTTCAATTTTTAATGTTCAATTAATGAAAGTAGGGGAAAAAGACATTCTAGGTTTTGCATTCATTGTTATTGAAACAAACAAAAGTGCACCACTTTGAAAAATCCTTACCTTGACAAATAGCGAATTATCTCCATTAGCTATGTTATCATGTAAGCTTATTCATATCTATAAACTTCGGTTTTGATGCAACCTACAGGCATATGACACTTATAAAAATTCTATTCATATAATATTAAGATGATACTGCACAAAAACTTGTTAATCTGTTGCAATAAAATTGGAACAATATTTGCTGCTACTTTTATATGTCATAACTCTTAAACATCATCCGTTTTGCTTGGTGAAAAGTATAATTCATTAATATAATTATCAATTTATATTAAAATGATTCAACCAATTAAAATAAGTAGCAGATATATAGTTGCATTGTGATATAGAATTGTAAATTGAAAATGCAGATGTTGTCAAGGTATGATAGAATGGCGACAAAAGAGACTGAAGTAGGAACATTATGATTAACTAAACCTCTAAAAAGCGAATCACAAAAAAAGAAGCAGACAAAACTACAAAACCTACTTGTAGGGGTATATAGTAGCACACTAATGGCTTGGTAAATTGATATAGGCAACAAATGTATATGTATATAAAATATATATTTTGAGCCATTGGTATTTCAACCAAAACAAGACCCCTCAGTTTAATTTACTTTTTATTAATGAATTTGTCTCCCTTATGTTCCTACCCAAAGGCACTAGCTAGCTGAATTAGGTAATTAGTGTTTTGTCATCAATGCCTATATATTCTTTTCCCGCATGGATCTAAATGCCTTTCTCATGTTATGGTAAGGCTTTGGGTGTGAAAATCATGGCATACCAGGCCTGAAGGAAATTGAAGAGGGAAACACATTAGATGGAGGAAAAAAAGGGTGATGATAAGCAGTGGCTGCTGCTGATGATGGTTGAGCCATAGTTGCACCATCTTGGATTTCAGCACTAACAAGATTGAGATTATTATGTTGCTGATGAAGAGAGTTTGAAGATCTTTGTCCTCTAGCATCATTGAAGCTTTGTTGATCAGGGCCTTGATCATAAAGAAGACCACTAAATACATGTCCTTCAATGTTAATGGATGTTTGATATGCAATTTCATTTACCGTATCATCCATAGATTGCACTCGAACGCAGCTGAATACTGCCATGGAACTCATTGAAGGTGGAAACTTGAACTCCTCTAAACCTGACATACACACACACATCTAGAGTGTCACGGACTAGATGATAAGGGGGAAAGGAGCTATATATATAGTTTTGAGCTGAGAGAAGAAAATCGGATTTTAATTAGAAGATAAACTTCAGCATAATCATGTTGTCTTATGATCTAAGTCAAGGATTCAAATCTAGAAAAGCTTATTCACTCACGAATAAATGTTATGTGCATTTATCTTTCATAGATAATGTCATGTGGGAACTTTGCTCGTGCGCTAAGCTGCCTTATTCAATATGATCTCCTTTTTTATGTATTTTAATCAGAAGGTGCACTTCGGCACAACCATATTACCTTATAACCTACGAGTCAAGGATTCAAATCTAGAAAAACTCATTAACTCAAGAATAAAGACTATATATATTTATCTTTCATAGATAATATCAAGTGGGGGCCTTGTATGTGCATTGGGCTGCCCTATTCTGTATGATATCCATTTTATGTTTATAATGTTGTTTTTCAGAGATTAGAATACATAGTAATAGACTGATAGAAAACAACTAGAGGAAAAAGGAACTACTAGGGCTATATTATATAGATTATAGATGATGGATCTTATCTTATTATAAAGGATAAATACATGCACCTGAATAAGGGTTCTGCTTGTGCCTTTTAGGGACACCTGATCCTCCATGAAGGTGGTTTGGATTAGTAGTAGGAGTAGGAGATGGCACTCTCTGACGCCTTCTATCAACAGGAATCCAAGTACTTCTGAGATGTGTTTGGCATTCAAAGCCTTTGTTCTTGCAACAAGTTCTGCACCTTGAGTATGCACAATCTTTCTTTGCTTGGTTCCCACAGTCTTCACACTTTAAAGGACCCTTCATTATTTCTTCTTCACCATGGGTCCTCGACATGATCTTCTTTACAAGTTTCAACCTTTTTGGCCCTCCTCAGGAGTAGTACTATTCTTATTAATGGGTATAAACCAATAATTATATATATTAACATTCCGCATGAGTTCTAAAATATATATTTTTACACCATGGCAAAGCTGTCATTATAGCACAGAATAAATTCTAGAATGAAGTAAAACCAACAATAGTAGAACCCATAATATGAAAAAATAATAAGAAAGAGAAACAAGGTACAAAAAGGGAAAGGATCATATATTAATAGCAAAATGTGGGCATAAATTTTGCTTCAGTTTATGGGCATTTTTAATAATTAAATTACTTCAATTTATTCTTGCATCTCAACAATTCAGGTTTAGAAAAAACAAAACTCTATATGAAGTATGGGAAAAAAAGTTGGTTACAAAATAGGTAGCACCTGGGTTTCCACTATACTTTCAATAATTATTCTTCCTTTTCAAAACATTCACATACTATTTTAGAAAGAAAAAAAGTGTCGTGGTCATGACTTCATCGTTTTTAACAGATAAAAATAAGTGGAGAATGAATTGTCTCCTAATAAGAAAGTATTACATTATCTATAATTAATAGTTATATCCCCTCTCTTTAAAAATAATAATAGAGTCCCATGATATTGATTTTCTTTTCTTTTTTTGTGTGAAGTGTGAACGATGGAAATATGGATGCATTGTTTGTATTAAGTTTTCATTGTTTGTAAGAGTTCTTAAGAAAGACCATATTGGAATGTCCACAAAATATTTATTTGGGAGGAGAGTAATGAGAGGAAAGATGTATTTTTTTCGCAAACAGATTCTCAAAGTACCAACATATTTTCCCCAAATTGATATGGAGTTAATAGGATGTATATATCATTGTAATATCTCAATTAAATGGGAATGAGACTCCTCTCAAGTAATGGAGAGACAAGTGATATCAGAAGGGAGAGTAAGTTATTAACGTGTTGAGTAAGTTACTCAAAACAATACCAATTTATTTCTAAGCTGTTATTAACGTGTTGAGTAAGTTTTGATTGAAAGTTCTTAGCTCAGTATCTATTGAGATTTGTGTAGCAATTGTGAATGGCGGAAGAGAGAGTATTACTTACTAGTTACTACGCATCCAAATCTCATTCGCACAATAGTTTGCTGTGCATAAAAATTAATTTGGACTTCTTCATATTTCATGCCACAATATCGCAAATAATAATGTTTCTCGTATAAACTAACCACTTTGTTAACTAAAGATCGACAAATTCACTTTATACAAAAATTATCAAATCCCTCTTTTGGGAAAAGAACATGAAAAATAATTTATGGGACCTTCTTTCTTTTATAAAAAATTGTCAGGTTTTGATGTAAATTTTGATGTCGTATATCATTATTGGAGGAAGGGCCAGAACCACTCAAAAAACAAAGGCCAGAACCACTCAAAAAACAAAGGCCAGAACCAAGTTACCATTTCACTTATGGGCATTTGGTAACCCAAAACCTAGTCACTAACTGGACCATACTGGCCCTGGGGGACCCTTTGGGGTTACAGATTGAACCAACTTATAATTGGGCCAACTTTTATAGGCCCCAAGGTATAGAACCTGATTAAACGCATTTAGAAACACTCGTAAGATATTATTCCAAAATGCCACATATAAATCAGAAATGTTCTGAAATGATTGAATAGAAGATATTATCACTATTTTTTGTATTACCAAGGATACTATCACAAGAGGTTAAAGAACTAATCCTTTATAGTGAGTATGACTACTTCTTTTAACAAGTGTTGCTCACATAAATTGAACAATTAACCTTTTGGTATTCCCATGGATCTAACGAGATCTTATACTACTATATCAATACTTTGTAGGAGGAAGGTATTATCACTGTGAAACTAGCTACACTTATCTATAATGATTTATTTGATATTATGGATGAAGTTGTTGTTGTAGAGCAACCATTTAGATTTTATTGACTATTGGTCTATTGTGTTTTCATTCGGTCTAAACATTGATGATTGTGAAACTACATAAACCTTGTTGCGTTGGGGTCATTATATTTTACAAGGTTCCCTTTTCAATTAATGCTTTCTCAATTATAACTAGATGCAGACAAGTGATGAATGGTTGAAAAAAGAAGAATATTAAGTATAGCTACCCATCTTACCTACCTATTGGTCCTTACACCATATCTTCCATCTTGCAATAATAAGACATTAAATATAAATATATATGCATAAAATAAAGACTATAGTCTATGTTTAAGATTATGGTTAATAAGATGTAAAAAAACGTCACATAAATCTACTAGTGCAATTACTGTAATTTAATCTGCCTACACTTTTAAATCTGTGAACTTCTTGTGTAGATTTGGATTTTATTAATTTTTTGTTCCTCCACTGGTAAATTTGTAAGCTGAAACTTGCTTGTAGACTTAGTAAGTTTAATTTTGTAATCATTAACCGACGACCATCCGTTCAATGAGGTAAGATCTGTTAAATCCCGAAAATATAAAAAAGTGAAAAATTTGATTTTTATAAACAATATTTATTTAGGGAGAATCACAACTAAAAATATATTAATTATTCATCCATAGAGTTAGAGAATCCTTTAGTATACCAAAAAAGAATTTATAATGGTTCTAGATTCTAAATTAAACACAGAACAAAAAAACAAGTTGATGGTTTTGCTCTAGTCTTTTAGGAGCTGTGGATCTATTTCTCTTTGCAAAGTGACATAGTGGGAAAGTATTTTAATTTATTTTTTGGTGAGAAAGTAATTTAAATTGGTGATGATTAAAGGTACAATGTTCCTTTCTTATCAAGTGGTTACCCTTTTAAGCTGACAAGCATATCTTTTAGGATATTTTGTTCTAAAAGATTCTGAAACTAAATCATACGTATCCGGCCTCAAAAGGTGTTTTCTGTCGTTTAGTTTGGCCAACTACTATAATTACTTTCAACCTTTTCTTCTTCCACTTTCCAATCTATTTAGTCAATTATTACATGGTCAAGGTTAAGAAACAGAGTCGGCAACAAAGAACTTTCATAAACACCACACTCATCACAGCCGTGAATTGAATCTAGACTTCTCAAAACCATTACAAATATTGTCACTATAAAGATTTATATATCGTTAGTATATTATTTGTTGTTCATTTATATTACTTTTTAAAGTTTAAAGAGAAAAATGAATAATTATTAAACAGAATCATGAATAATGTAATAATAATATAAAAACTATCAGTACTATCTTTTTTTCTCTCTCAAGTTTCAAACATGTGACAACATTTTGGATGCACTTTTCAAATTTCAATCATTATGTTTAATTAAAAGGTAAAAGTATACTTGCATAGATAGCCTTATGCTCATAAATGAGTAGTTGTTTTCAACATTTAAATTAATGATCTCTAAATAATAAGGAAAAAACGTGAGCTTTACGTTAGGACATTTTCAATACTTCATTGATTGAAATTTAGGTAATTAAAATTAAGGAACTGAACTTTTGAAGAGACACCTTGCTATTGGTACCTCTCTGGCACTTTGTTTTGCATTCTCACATGCTAAATAAGGCATATGTTTGCTCTCCCTATGACATTGGGTATGAGTGCAGTGATTATTAACTAATCAAATTTAAAAAAAAAACTATTGAAAAATGACAATTTTAACTAATTAAAAGTTTAAAATCTTTAAAGCAATTTTTTACTATTTTTAGAGTAATTTCTAATATATTATTTATATTTTTATAATAAATTTTTTATTATTTTTCTAATGAAATAAGTTCCTACAAAATTCTCCTACAACTCCTCGTATATATGTTATAGCACATATATTTTTAATGACTATATCAGATTGATAGACTATAAGAATATATTATCCCAAATTATGTCTCATAACATTGACAATATGTTATGTCAACTAAAATAATAATAATTTTTTATGTTTTTACTTCAATATTATTGATGTATATAGTTTGTACGAGATCGATCGGGACATCTGATCTTTATTTATAAGAAGAAGGAAGGTTCCTTGAAAAAGTGGAGTGGTTGATTGAATCAATAAAGGTAGCTGATTAATGCATGCCATGCTGCCTACAACTACAAGGTCAGACAAACACAGAGTGATAGTGAAAGCTTTTGCTTGCTATAGAATAATGCCCAATATTATTATTATACCCCAATTACCCAACTTGCTTAATCCCTCTCTTTACTCAAACACTATAGATATGTACAGAGAAAACAGATAGCTATGCCTATGGAATTTCATCCAGACTTAATATTACTCATGAGCTTACCTTAGCTGTTTTCATGGACCATATGCATCATGCCCAAGAGCCCATAATTCTCTTGTCTCTTTGCCTTCAAAACCAATCTCATATAATATTTAATAACCAAAAACTCTAAAAGAGAAGACACAAAGCATAGAAAGTTATCAAGATGAAGATCCAGTGTGATGTTTGTCACAAGGAGGAAGCAACTGTGTTCTGTTCTGCAGATGAAGCTTCTCTCTGCCATGCCTGTGATCATACCATCCACCATGCTAACAAGCTTGCAAGCAAACACAAACGCTTCTCTCTTCACAATCCCACCTCCAAACACACACCTCTTTGTGATATCTGTCAAGTACTCACTCATTCTCTCTTCTATTCTCAGCTACTTTCTAGTTCTACAACTTCTAATTGTTATAAATGATTTGAAATATCTAAAAATACTCATCATTTCTCCAAGTATCTATCTAAAAATCTATATTCCAGTAGTGTTTTGAATTGAGAATTGTATAGAAAATTAAATATCTAAAAGTGACCTTTTAATAAAATACTAAAATTATACTAATCTATCCATTTTTGTTGTTGTTTAGAACAATTGATTAGGACTAATGATATTTTTTGTCACAGGAGAGGCGTGCATATATCTTTTGCCGAGAAGATAGAGCAATACTTTGCACAGAATGTGACCTTCCTATTCATAGAACCAATGAAAATACCCAGAAACATAACAGGTTTCTTCTCACAGGTGTGAAGGTTGGTGCAGCTTGCTCCTCAAACCCAACATTGCTATGCTCCAATAGCAACACTACTGAAATCGAATTAAGAAACTCTTGTTCTAAAGCAAACATGTCTAGTGACACGGGTTCAGTTTCAACAAGTAGTATTTCTGAATATTTGACAGAGACCATACCTGGTTACTGCATGGAAGACCTTCTTGATGCTTCTTTTTCAACTAATGGGTTCTTCTATAAGGTTTGATAATACTAGCTAACATTGATTTTAACTTATAATTAAGAGATATAGAGACAATTTTATTTATGAACTTAAATGTGGGTATGTTTTTTTTTAGGATTATGAGTATGACTTGAAGTTTCAACACCAAGATCTTTTTCAAGAAAACATGTGCTCTTTTCCATTTGCATCTTGTTCACCACAATCTCAAGTTAGATCCTCTCAATTCAGCACTTCGAATGTTCCACAGATTGATTATTCAGTTGGAGTTAAGGAAGTGACAAAAGCCAAAGCTGTTGAAGGATACTATAATGGCTACATAGTCCCTTCAGTTACTCCTCCTTTGATAAAAAAGAGTAGACGCTCTCGTTGATCAACTGTTTTATTTGGAAGTTATCATCCTCTTGTTTTTTTTGCTGCAATTTTACAATTTATCAGTGCTTCTTAGTTCTCTGAATTTCTTTGCAATCTTTTTTTCTCTCTCTTCTCATCCAAGGCAAAGTTTGGGGCTCTTATTTTCCTGATTAGGAAGAATTTCACCTATTGGTAGTACTCTTCTTTCTTTCTCTGCAATTCAGCTGACACTTTTTAGCATTTTATGAGAAAAATTGTTTAAATTTTCTTGTTGTATGAGAAACTTTTATATGGTTCATGACCAATGGTTTGAACCTGATTTGTAATTAAACTCATTTGATATTAAATTATCAATATATCATAAATCCTTGAAAATTTGATTGGTATGTTTTGTCCTGGACCATGTAATACTTTCTCGTGGAAAGTTCTTCACATTTCTAAAAAAATGGTTGGAAAATGGTTTTGCTTGATTGTGATGGAGAATTATAGGTGAATATGAACACTACATATCATAGTTATCCCAATCAATAATAAATAAGTATAAAGTTCAGTGGGGCCTATGGACCATCGTATAAAAGCGTGTCTCTAAAAAGTGCCCCGACAATGTTTAATGTTAATGTAGACATGTAAAGTTCTTCAACTTAAATGGGGTAAGAATCATATCATCATAATTCTACTTATCAGTATGAACATAATTTACTTAACAAGCTTCCGATTTAATCCGTTTAGCAAGTCTCCTGATTAAATTTTGGGAGACATCCACAACTATTTGTCTTTAAGAGGGGGCATATAAGGTAAACCTTAAAAAAAGACAACTTTTGGATCATGATACCTCCCTGAATGGGTTTCTTCCTATTTTTTTAAACTAGACAAATTGACATGTTGAATATTTCAGTTATCATTTGTGATAAG
The DNA here is from genome assembly GCF_001865875.1 of Lupinus angustifolius. Classification (NCBI taxonomy): domain Eukaryota; kingdom Viridiplantae; phylum Streptophyta; class Magnoliopsida; order Fabales; family Fabaceae; genus Lupinus; species Lupinus angustifolius. Next base: position 1,315,749 of record NC_032021.1, on the reverse strand, counting down.
TTCCGCATAAGAACCTGAGTTGATTTTTTTGGTAAATATGAATATAACAAGAATCCTTAAGGACTCTTCTGCTGATATTTTCTGATTATTGACCTCTTTATTCTACAAAAATTGAATTAACCTTCATTTAATCTATACTTGATTTCACATTTCTAGTTTCCATTTAATTCTTCTTTTAGTTTACAACGGACAAGTCAAATTTGTTTTCATCCCCATAAGTGCGTACATGTCGCCTCCAACATCAAAATCAGCCAAATACACCAACAAATGTGGAAGAAGATGAAGCGAACAACTGGGAGAATTTTTGGAAGAGTGGATCGTTCTGGAAATATGAAAAAAAGTGAGGGATGGGGGTAATTTTTTATGTGAGGGGCTATGAAACCTCTATATAATTTATTAAAGAAAATTTTGAAGATTTTAATTAATTAAACATTTATCTTTAAGACAAGCTTGTGCATTGAAATGATCTCTGCATTTTTATCGACAGCGAGGAACCGTCTTAATTGACACATTTTGAAGCATAGACCAAATTAGAGTTGTTTTCATCATTTCATGCACCACAGTTAAATGAGTATTAGAAACATACCAGTTAAAATAAGGAAAAATGCAGACAAAATCAAGATATGACAGCGTGATTGGGGGAGAAGGAATCTCACTGTTATACTCTGCAAGAGAAATCAGGATATACAACAAAAATCTGCTGCATTACATAAACAAATACACATTGTGCTTGTGTAGTTCTGCAGTGCTGTTTACACCCTTTCATTTTCCTTTTTACATTGGTTTTTTCCACCCCTTTGTTTCCCAATATTATACAATTTCCGGGGGTAGAGTAAAAGAAATAAGATAATGATATAACTTTCAAATAGTTTTACTTTACCAGCCAACTAATAAAAGAATTGCACCCGTTACTGCGTGGATATATTTAACTTCGAGATAGAGGCCTGCAAATATTTCCACAGCAAAAGTTGAAAATGTGTTAAGATTTTGTACTTGTAGTACGGTATTTGAATATGGCTAATAAGTATTGGAAAAGAAGAAGAAAAAATTAACTATGTTTTTGTTCCTACATTTTATGAATCACACTGGTCTTGGTCCCTTTTTTTTGTAGTCTGAGTTTGTGTTTATTTTCGTTACCGCCATTAACTTAATGGAAAATGCTAAGGGGAAGGAAGGAAATAAGCACTTAAAAGAGAAAAACATAAGGACTAAAATATCCCTACATTTAGTCCCTGTGATTTTCTTTATGTATTTAGTTTTTCCATGTTAGTATTTTCCATCTAAAGTTATCGACAACTACGAAAATCTACACCGACTCAAAATGGATGACTAAATACTTTTAAAAAACATGAACTAAAATTAGCGGTCAACCATAAATGTAAGACCAACAACATATTTAGTCCATGAAAAAAATTCAAAATACCTACATTAGAAGGGTCAAGATGTAAAAGTAAAAAGTCTATCTGCAATATTTGTCCGGCATACTGGACATTCAGAACAAGCAAGTGAACAAGATTTACACACTGCAAAAGCAAACAAGATGTTGTATCAGAAGACAAAAACATGAAAATCTAAAGGAAATTTGCCACAAATTTGAGGCAGGAAAATAATCAGACAATTTAGGAAAAGACTTACAACAAAAATGACGGCATGGAAGAAGAATTGCCGCAGTTGATGATTCAAAACATACTTTACAAACATGTGAATTAGCATCTCCATTGCCTAGGTGCTTGAGCTCTTTTTCCTTCATCTCTTGTATGCGTGCCTGAAATTATAAAGTACACATAAAAAGCTGTGCATAAGAGCTTTTTGTTTAACTATAAGTTGTGAGGTTGTGCAGTAACATTGAAGTGATGGCCTGCTATGCCATATCTAATTAATGGCCTAATGCATGAGGCTCCGACTTAGTGAAGTCTATGAAGGGCATGCAATCTTACTCTTACAAGCGAAGAGCTTGTTTCGAGGATTTAAACTCATGACCTCCGGGTCACAAGGCAAGCAACTTTACGTTGTGTGGAAGCTCACCACTTGATATCTAATCACGGAACAAAATTTTAGGTAATTATCTGAAATTAAAAGTGGCACTATCTAACCCAAAAAGAAAAGAAAAAAATAGTTTAAATTTCCATGATAAAGAAACATTAAAATAGTGGAATGAGTTTTGTGTTTAGAGATAGAATGGGAAATACCTTAAGACGAGCAACCAAGGGTTCTTCCTTGGGAACTTCATTGTCTGATTTTGATACATCCAAAATTTGCTCCTTCGGGACAGTATTACCTCCAATGTCTTTACTTTTCAAACCATCGGTATTTGCCTCCCCACCACCATTTTTCTTATCAATGTTCACTTCTGGGACAGTGCCCACTTCTTTCTTTAACTTTGCAACAAGAACCCACATGCCTGCTAAATCATTCTCCAAGGCGGCTTCTCTTTTCTTTGCCTCTTCAACCTTTTTCCTGTACTCCTCTTCCACAAATTCCTTTTCAGCTAATGCAGCCTCAAGAGCTTCCTCTCGTTGTTTCCTAGCCTGAAGTTCTATTCTCAGATCATCAGCCTGACTCCATGACTCAAACTCATCTAGACCAGCTCCTGAAATTTCATTAGCACGGCAAGAAGTTCCCCCCTTCCTCCCAGATCTTATATCATACTTGCGGTTAACACCATTAACTGTTTGTATGAGAGCACTTCGAGTGTTGACCAGATCTCGAGCAGCCATCAATTCTTTTTCCAATTTTGCATTCTGCAATGAAAGTTTTGTCACTTCCGCAGCTAAATTCTTCAGTTCCATAGCAGCAGCAGAGGCCAGTTCTTTGGCATAAGAAGCTTCTTCAGAGAGTTTCTGATTCTGCACGTGCAACCCACTATTCTCTTCTGATAACTGAACTTGTTCTAGCTTCAGGTTTTCATTTTCAATCTCCTGAAAAGGAACAAAAATGTCAGTTAGGTAATTTAATCAAATCAGAACTGTTAAGTGGACAGCATGAATAACTACTGCTGATAGTAGCACCTGAAAAAATTTAGTTCATGTAGAATCCTTAAATAAATAAATAGTAATCCTATTCGTGAGCAATAATCAGCAGACTTAAGGCAGGAGGGGGGGGGGGTATATTGAGAAACAAGGAAACATTAACCAAGGAAAACCAAGCGAACAATATTAAAAAGCACATGGTCCTTTGAGCCTGCTATTTCAAAAGCAATAAATTCTTATTACCTGGGATTGTATTTTCCTTTTCAACTCATCAACATGTTCATCATATAGACGATGATCATCAAGCACTAATGAGGTACCACTTGAAACTGTTGCTAGTTGGTGCTCTAGCAGCATCACTTTTTCATGCAATTCGCTGTTTTCAGAACACTGTCAACAAAATACATAAAAATGAGGAAGGTTTTCAACATAGATAATATCATAACTATAAGCTGTTTTTTTGAAACACCGCCAACTTTTTCAGTGGGGAAGCAAACAGATAAAACGATAAATACATACCTTATCATTTAACTGTTCTTGAAGGACACGGTTGTCTGCAGATTTTATCTATAAATGTATTTAAAATATATGTAGTTATTATAAGTGAATAATCAGTGAAACTAGCACAATTCACAAACCCATATTCCATTTTGAGAATAAACAAAAACAATGACAAAATATGTTGAAAAAAAAGTAGATTTTGGAAATAAATTGATGATGAAAGATAAAGAAACACAATAATATAGCCAAATAGAACTTACTTCCAGCTCAAACGCCTTCTCATTGCACTGAGACATTAACCTTTCGACTGTCTGTCATGTCAAACCCAAAAAGAAAAACAAAGTTATAATGAGCTTCATCAAAGCGTTTACTTAAACATGAAAATTTCAAAGCCATAAGATTATAAAAGAACGTGTATTGAAATAGCCACCTGCTGCATTTCAACCAGTGATGAGTTTGCGATAGAAGATTCACCACACTCACTTATTCTTTGTTCTAAAACTCTCATTTGCTTCCTTTTTTCTTGGATGTCTTGTTCCAAATTCTCAATCTGTAATAAGAAATCATGCATGTTTCCTTTATGAAGTACTTCCAACAAGAATTTGAATAAGCAAAACATGGCATTTCACTGAGAATTAGAAATTGCATTTTTTGTTATGATATTATCTGCTGTCACTATAGGAAACGACGCACTAAAACCAGTTACTGGTATTTTCCAGGACTATAAACAAATAAAATTTAAGGACTAAAACCAAAAAATGTCATATTTAAGGGGATCAAAAACTTATTTAAGCCTGTGTGAAATAGTGAATCTAAATTATATTTAGACATGCATAATTCAAAATCATTCTTACTTTCAAAATTTATGAGATATTATTGTTCTATATTCCCTTCCCTCAAAATCTACTCCATGAACAATCCCCTTGCTCTCATCTAAAAAATTATTCCCTTGGTAAAAATGGAAAGTGCAAGATGACAGAAAGAAACTCAATTTCACATATACCAGAAAAACAATTAGAAGTATTTGAAAGCAATAATTACTGCCATATGGGAGACAGATTATATCAATATGTTGTCTTGCATATTCATGCATTATTCTAACTGATTTTATGTAAAATTTAAAAAAAAAAGACAGTTCAGTAGTTTGAAAACAAGGCAGAATACCTGAGTTTTGGAGCTTCCATTATCATTTGCAGACTGTTCCATCAAGCGCTTCAGAGTGCTAGTACTGAAAGCAATATCTTCTGCAAGCATTTTGACTTGCTCTACAAGAAGATCCATCTGATCGGACATTGTAATCCCTCCCTAATATTCAGTAAGGAGACAAAAATGGAATTTTAATAAGGTAGGTAGTAGGCAACCCCTTCAAGTATGAAACTACAATTTTGTACGAAACTAACTATGGCAGTTACACCATTTTATAAATAAATACAAAATTATGAAACTACAATAAAATACAATTTTGACCAGGTAGCAATTGCCTCCTACAATACTGTGTTTAAGGGATTTGAGTAACTTCAGTACAAATGACAAATGAAAAACTATTTTATATTTTTGGGGGGATGCTTTATGTTGCCATTAGTAGAGACTATCTATCAATATCAGTGTTTAGATTTAATCATATAAAAGCAAGAAACTATAAAATGAGTGGCAAGGAATCCCATGAATAACATTAATTTTTCTAAGCGTTAATTTCAGCAGAACTGTCAGAAGCTCTCAGAATTGAGGCATTTAATATGCAAATAAATTAACAAACAGATATTGTTGAGGGGGAGGGAGAACTTGACTCTACCACTGGTAGCCTTGTTCTGCTGATCAGTTCACCAGCTTGTGTTGATTTGGTAATAATACTGCTAGTTGGGGAGAGTTCATCATTCCTTCTACTTGATGATCTTCTATGTCTAACGTCAAGAGACAGATCAGATGACAATGTGGAAACATCTTTTTGACTTCCACTTTCGATAAAAAGAGACACGTCACGGAAGGCATCATATTTCTGAGGGGGAAAAAGTAGGCTTACACACTGTTTAACATGTTCAAGAAAAGGATAATCACAAAAATAACAGTTCATTCGGATGTATGATACTTTTCTGGTAAATGCTTAAATATTTGCATACATAGTTAAGCATTCAAGAAACAAGTGAACCTAAAAGCTAAATCTATTCGGTGGAGGCCCAGGAATGGTTTATATCACATACCCCTTCATTAGACTGCTCACAAAAATCCAGGTTTAAGAACTAACTCAACGACAGAAGAAACCAACTCACTTCTAAGCAGAACTTAAAAGGAGCCTAGCGGTCAGCAACATAAAACTTGTTGGCTTTGGGTTTGGACATTTAGAATAAGCAAAGAAACTAAACATGCTAACACTGTTGATAATAGATCATAATCAGGATTTCATAGTACTTGCACTTGAAGAATGATTAATGGAAATTAAAAAGACAGCAGATCACACTCCTCAAAAATTGAATAGGAACTCACATCATCCTCACCAACAGAGTGACTTCGCTGGTGGCTGGGAGCATCAGTTAGATATCCAGGAATTGCATTCTTTGAAGAAACCAGAATAAGCTTGGTTAGCCTCTGGATCCTACTCATAAGAGCAACCTTTGCATCTTCCTCTTCTTCCAATCTTGATCGCATTTTCACCTGACCTTCTTCCAACTACTCATATAACAGTATAGAATGAGAAGCAGATCTCATTACACAATTACAAAAACTTGCGTAAAAATGAAAATAAAAATATGAAATACAGTTCAAGGGAAGTTCAAAACCTTTTGCTTTAAGCTCATGATCTCCTCATGGCTAACACCAACTAGCATTCCCTTCTTAAGATGATCAAGTTCTTGTTTGAGGGCTGAAATTTCTCTCTGGTATTTCTTAATTAGAGACTTTTCGTCAATAATCTGCTTTAACAAATAATTCAAGAGTGAATAAGGAACCTCCTTAAGTGCATTGATGATGCAAATAGACATACAATCATGTGGCTAATTAATAATTTTAGAGCGAACCTTATTACATGAAGCATATATTTCTACTCTCTTTGCTCTGCTAGCAAACTTCAAGGTATTATGAGTTTCCTCCATATTACTGGATGCTGGAGTTACTGTGCATATAAGCTGAAATTTCCATAATAAATTCAATGTTAATGTGGTGCTCGTGTAGACATTGTAATAGAGATTGCTCACCAATGTATGTATGAATGGTAAGAAAGCAAAAGGAAAGATACTAAAAGTTCCATAGCCATATTCAAGTTCCACAATGAATAAGAATGATGACAGTACACAGCAATTATACAAGATAAAGAGACACCAAAATACAGTTAAACAATTTATTTACTGAAAGTTAGTAGAATCCCAAACTCACAGAAACATGGCCATGCCCACTGAGTGAAGTCTGCAGGAGGCGTGTAAGCTTTGAGTCTCGGTATGGAACATGAGATGATTTCCCCTCGCTCAATTTTCCTATAACCTTCATATCGAAAACATAAAATCAAGAGTGCATGAGACAGGTTTTCTTTATCATTTTAAACATACCAATGCAAATTATCCAACTGGTGATCTCAGATCACAAAAAAATCTCATAACAACTTCTCCATAGCCAAAAAAATATAGGACATGTAAGACACCTACAGTTCCAAGAGTTAGAAGACTTTTGTTTATGTAAGATCCTTCTTTTCTTCTTAATCCAGTTGTTTCAGTTTTTGAGCTTTCAGATCCAGCCAGATCGATCAAGTTCTGATTGAAGAAAAAAAGCAAAAAAAATGAAATAGTCAACAAATAATCAGTAATTAATATTAAATACCAATAATATATGGTGATATCTAATAAATTATAAACATTTTTCACTTACAAGCTGAGAGAAGATCACTCCATCATAATCATCGCCATGGGCACTGCTTTCAATCATCTGTAAACATATTAGATAACAATAGAAATTAGATGTAAAACAGATGTTGGCTTGATATGGTCCAGGACATAAAGCCAAAACACATTGACTGAGAAATAATAAACATTTGAAAATAATTGATCACCATGTAGAAAAATCAAGTACTGCCAACCCCCATGAGCACATGCATGCATGCATGAAACTTGGCCACTTAAAAATTTTAACACCTAAGGCTGTGATGTAAAGGTATTTCCTTTTACAATTGGAGCTAGTGTAAAAAAAAAGGGTGCTTTGAACCAAATTTTAGAACAACTATACCAATAATGCTTACAAGTGTGAAAATGGTGTGACTTCGGCTGCTGAAGAGATTAAAATTGTTTGATCCAACATGACGATGCTCTGTCATCGATAGACATGCATATTAATAATTAGCCAAGAATAATACATTACACAACAATTGGGAAAAATATGACTATCATTGTCAGCATAAACCTTCTCCAGCAGCAATAAATGAAAGTGCATGTCCAGGAGATAAAACAACTTCTTCCTTCATACCCTCTACATAAGTACCCTGAAATGCAAACCAGGATAGTCTTAAGAAAACAATAAAATAGTCAGAAGAGTTCAAATTTTACAATAGTTGTCTATATCCTCTTCCAGTAACAAATGTTATCAATGATTTTTCCTATAAGAAATTTTAAAAAAGAAATTAAATTTCAGGACAGCTATGAATATTTTATTTTAAAACACAAAATGAATTTAATTTATTGAAGTGGAAAAACTTTAAACAATAAACAACATTACTACTATAAAACTAAGTATGGGGGTAAAGAGGAATGTGTAGAAAAAATAGAATCAAACATCACAATTAAACAAAAACCAGTTGCTATCAATAATCAGACACTGAAACAGTTTTTAATTTAAAGTTCACAAACACATGCTACCCCACAATACAAAAACAATGTAGTAAATTGGGGGGAAATTGAGAACAGAGTAAGAAAGAGCATCATGAAAACAACAAAAAGAAAGAATGCCACCACAGTGTAAAAATAAGATTTCAATTATAATGGACATGAGAATAAGCAAGATTATAAGAAACCTGTGCATCTTCTCTAACACGCAAATTTTGACCAGTTGGGTCAAGCAAGTCATTTATCACCTGATGCCAAGCAGAAACCACAAAAACATCTCCATTAAAAAAAGAAAATTTACAAGAAAAAATCAGACAGTATTATGTGCAATGTGACAATCCTTATCGCAGAGTGCTAGATGCTTGGAAAATATAGCTGAGGTAAGACAGAAAGACTTACAGAATAACTATGAATTAAGTACCAAACCAAGTTCAGAACACAGATGATGTAAGAAATGATATGTATTTACCTCATTGTATATTTCAAGATATGAGACTCTGAGTAAGAACTCTCTTCCTGGAGTCTGCAGCAAAAGTAGTTGGTCATTCCAATTCCAAGATGTTACAGTGATGTTATTTTAATCAAGAAAAGAACAGGCTCAGTATTTACCAAACAAGACTTAAAGCTCAAGTGTCCTTGTAAAATATGAATAGTTAAACAGTGCATAAGTACTACTTAAAAGGGCCAAAAATGATTGAGGTATGCAAGACAAGTAGAGGCCAATAGAGAGGGAGAGGGAGGGAGAGAGAGTGTGTGTGTGTGTTTGTGTGTGGATAATAGATACAAAGACAATGCCAGTACTTCAAAGCAAGATATTATAATGTTATGATGGAAAGAAACAAAGCAACATGTTGCCATTATGTTTTAAATAACCAACATATAACAATGGCAACCAACATTTAATAAATTTGCATGAAAACTCACATCTTGGATAATGCTGAAAACATCTTTTATAGCCAATTGAATGACACCAGGACAATCTTGGTCTCCCTGCAGATATCATTGTTGAAAAGCAAATCACCACAACTTAAGAGCATAACAATTTAAGAAAGCATATCACAAAGATAAAACAGTTTCTATGTAGAAAGGGATGTGGAACAAACAATAAATATGGCATGGTAAACAGTCTGACATCCATTGTGCACTACTAATACCAAAATCTTATTCCATCCTTACTCAGCTCTTATCGTTTCTTAGTCCTAAGCTCTTGCAATTCTTCATTCCTTATCTCCTGGAAGATACTCAACCAATCCATATAAATCCGTATCATCCTTATCCTTCATCTAGATATCTAATAAAACTTAGGTTTCATGATCAATACAAAAAGAAATATAATTCCATAATTAAGCATAGTCTATGACTGTCACTTGATATATACTCAAGCCTATTGTCTAACGTCAAAACTACTATTTTCATTTAAGAAACCATAACTCAAGTCTTAATTAACCTTACTCGAATGTATATAATTTAGAAATTTAAGCTTAATACTACATGATCACTCCAAAATTCAAGCCTAATACTTATCCATTAAGTTCATCAGCAAAACTACTATGATGACATTATGATACTATACCATAGTCACTTTATTTAATCACATATACTATCATCCCATTGATCACATTAATCACATATACTATAGGTATACTTAACTAGAGTTACTTCTAAGTTCTAACCAAACATGTAATCATGCAACTAACTAGGGTTAACTAACTATGATTAACTCAATTATTCTTAACTAACTTAACAATGATTTACGATTTAACTATCTCTAGTTAACTAACCTGGCTATATTTAACTTTCTAGCTCTAGTTATTGTCTAAGTTACCCTTGGTTAACTAGCTTACTCTAGTTATTTCAAATTTTCCATGTTCCACTCCTTGGTCTCTTTCTAGTCCTTTACTTGTGCCAGTAGTGGTCCAGTTATGCCTTGCACAATTCATCTATTTCATTCAAATGGGTTTGATTAAAGGTTCATTTCATTTTATTACTCTACCAGTTTTAACTTTGAAGGATGTTACAAACAATGGTGAGTGCTACAAGTTAACCAATTGTGAGAATGCCAAAGGATGCTACTTCATCTCCGAATTTGACATATGAAGTCGCAATACTGAATTAAAACTATATCTACTGTGACGCCATACAATATGTAATAATCAAGTCAAGCTAGAACAACTTTAAGTTGGGAAATGATGAAGATATAAAAACACAGCAATCTTACTTTCCACATAAGAATCCAAATGAGATTGATAATAAATGAAGTAATTTTAAAAGTGAAACTTACATGCATAGTATGTGTCTTACCACTACTTGTCACACCATAGGCAAATACAGTTCCTGCAATGTTTAGATTAAGTTATCTACCAAACTCAGCTAACATGATCAGCCACTTCAACACTAAACCAGTAGTATATATTAACCATTTCAGTCTATTTATTCAACTATATACATAAGTTGAAATTTAAGCAGGTTTTATTAAAGCAAAGCAATGTATTGACTCAAAAGCTAGTAGTCTAGTACCAAATTAGAAACTGCTAGAACATCACAATTTCATTCTGATTTAGTCTAGAATCCAGAAAGTAACATTCCATACCATTAACTCCTTCCATGGCAGCCTTCACTACAGGTTTTGCTGCTACTTCATACACCTCTTCCGTATTCGTATGTGGTCCAAACACTCTATCTGCCACAAATTAAATCAAAATTGTATCATCAATATCCATAACTTCTACACCATATGCTAAGTTATCACCAAATGTATAGTAAAACCTAATTTCACTCCATTAATTGACCACAAAATCACGAGAGAGCAAAATACTAAAAGAAGTTACCGTATGCATAAGCAGTAACTGGATTATGCTCGTTTCTCACAATCTTATCACCATCCGCATACCACGCGATCTCATCCCCTCTCTGATACTCCCTATCACTGCAACCAAACCAAACTACTATGTCATAATTGATCTTAAACAACAGTGACAAAAAAATGAAAGATTCAATTTATCTCGAAATGGATCTGATAGCGTAACCTTAGATCTAAGCATTACCTCAAAGGTCTGAACCGAATCGTGACCGAAATACTATCCTGAGAAATCGATGAATCAAGAGGCTCCGCAATCACCTCCTCCATCCCGAACTCCAACGGTGAAGTACTATCACCGTAATCGGAGTAGTTTGACTCGCTGCGAGCACGACCGCGACTCAAGGTGACAGATCGGCCACCGGAGTTGATAAACGACGACGAAGAAGAGGAAGAGGCGCGAGGAAGTAACCGTCCGTTCATGAAGGAAGAAGATGAAGAAGCAGAAGAGTATGGAGTTGAAGATTTGTAGTTCGAAAATGGCGAGCTGCTCCTTGCTCTTGAGAACGAGGCCATTGAGTTAACTCGCCGAGTTGGTGAGTCGGTTTTTCTGAACTAATAATAGAATTAAAAATGAAGTAAAGAGGGAAGAAAAGAATGTGTCAGAAGGTTCACATGGGAATGAAAGAAAAGAGAAGAACATTTAGTTCTCTAATAATTTTAGTCTCCTTTGACTCGTTAAGATATTATTGCAAAGAAAGAGTGTTTCGTTTTCTCTACGAAAATGTCGTGTAAGAGCAGAGAGAGAGTGAGTGAGTGGGTGGAGACGAAGATGGAATACTGGTGAGAGAATGTAGGAGATGAATAATGATCTGTTTGGATTTATTATTATTTTCTTATTTTGATTTTTTGTTTTTCAAATATACTATTCAAAACAACCTTTTTCGAGCCGAAAACATTTACAAATATACGGTAAATTAACTTTCTCTGTGACTAGACCTGAAACTTTGTTGTGTTTATTTAAATTTTAAATTTTGTTTAATCTTCTTTTTTAAACTGGTGAATGCGCCCGCGCATAAAAGCGATGAACGGCTTCATTAAAAAATAAAAGACTGGACTGAGCGGGAATACCAGTAGTGGTCTCCATGTACACAAATCGAAAAATATTTTTTTCTTTTCAGAGGAGAATAATAAGTAATTTATTTAATAATGTATAAGTTGTGGTTGGAATCAATTTAATTAATTCGCTAATATAGGCTACATTGTGAGTTATGATATGGCAAGGATTGTTTGTGGACCCAAAGTATAGTTTAATTTCCATAAATGTAATGGAAAGTTTTATTTTTTTTAAGATATGTATCATTGAGTCATTAACCAGAATACAAAGTTTGGTAGAGAGATTCCTTATATCTACTGTCTACATAATTTAATCAATAAGTCATTATATTTGCATGACAATATATTAGGTTATTTTAGTCAAAAGTATATCAATTTTTACATCACTTAAATCTTAAACAAGAAAAATATATAGAAATGATAGAGTAATTTACAACCAATTTCTCTGAAATATGGATTAGATAATATATCAAATAAAATTTTATGCATACAGGTTCTTGGACTAGATACCTGTCTTCAAATCCAAATCCATTAAGGTTTATGCCATCTCTTTAATGCTCCATAATTAATAACATACATGGTTGTTCAATGTGTGACGGTGGATTTTTGTCCTGAGGTAGCTAGCAATCTGGGGGACATGGTTTCAGAAATTACAATTCAAACAATTTTAAAAAATAAATGCTTTGAATTGTTTCTTAATGAAAAAGTAAGGCTATTATTTCAACACTAAATCTTCTTCCCTCCTATGCTACCATTGTTGATATAATGAAACAATAATTTATTATTCTAAATTATGTCTCAAATTATCTTATACAATAATGATTATAAAAAACATAAAAATTAACCAATATTTACTTTTTTAATCAATATAGTATATTTTTATTTGTGTAAGATATTATTTAAGACAATATATCATTAATGAACCTAGCACCTCCATCGTGAAATTGAGTTTGATCTGGTTTCATTAACCAGTTGCCAACAATGTGTATATAGGAACAATACAGTATGTGATCTAGAATTAGTCCTCCGTGAGAAAAATGACTATCTTGGGATTAGAAATAATATAATTTTAGCATTAATAATTGAAAATAAGGAGATTTCCATTACTAGTAGTTTGGAAATAACAGAAAACTTTCACCAATAGAAGTTTGGGCTATAACAAAAAAAAGATAATGTTAGAGTTAGTTGGAATTTGAAAACTATAACACTTAGCATTTCAAATATGCATGTTATTGTAGTTGATACTCAATATATTTTCAATAGAATTTAATTCATTCTTTTTCCTATCAAACATATTTTCATTTTATTTTTCATCTGTTTTCTGCTACTGTATTTAGTGTGCATATTGTTTCTCTTCTAATGACTATTTGGTGCCATGACTGTTTGTATAGGAGAGTGATCTTAGTTTAACAGTTGGTACCATGAGGGACGACATTATTGTTGTGATAGATGAGGTATATGCGTTGGACTTCAAATGCAATTATTTTTGTTAATAACTGTTTGAGGGAAAAAAACTGTAATAGAATATATAAAAATTAACAAATTTTGTTTATGGCTTATGCAAGGGCCATGGGAATATAAAAAAAAAGGAGCATGGAAGATAACAAACAAGACCATCATCAGGGGTAAGAATTCTCTCAAATATTAAAAGAGAAAATTGTGTAAATAAAACTATACATGCATTATTGCATATAATTTTTTCTCTATTTTTGAACGTATTTCTCTCTCTTAGAGAGGATTGTGATTCATCACTTATTTTATAATGTTTGATTAGTATTACAAGAAAACACTAAACTTACTTTTACTTGTACATCCTTTTCTCTTAAAGTAAAGCTATATCGTTTTAATATTTTAGCATATATCGAATGAAAAAAAGGAATATATTTAGCCTAAACTTTAAAAAGAACATTGGATTTCTAATGTAAACTGCTCCAATCCCTCACCATTAACCCAATTATAATATAGTAAAATAATTTTCATGTTACCAAAAGAATACAAAAGTTATGTGATATATTCCTATAAAACTTATTTTCCTGATATTTGAACTCGTGGTCTGGCACATGTGATGGAGTGTTTTTCCCTCCTCCCATTTTTTCATTCTTCATACATCCAATAATAATGGAAGAGTAGATGCAAAGAATAGCATTCAAAGAAATTATTTTGAAGTTTTATTCCACCTTGTGTTGATGCTATTAACTTTATGGCACGTGGACAGGCCAACATTTTTATTCTCTAGTGGGATTGTGAGAAGCTAACTAATTGTCTTCTTCACTTTGAACCCACAACTAATTAATAGTGACCCTGGCTCACGTGCAAATGGGGACACTCTCAAAGATTGGACAGCTATGTCCAAATTCCAATCCTGATTTTCATCTTTATTGGACACTCTTTGAGAACCCTTTGTTCCCTTTTCTGTTTTAATCTCCTCAATTTCCCAGTTTATATTTGTACTAGAGTTTTAGCTTATCTGAAGAAAAAAATTCAACACTTTATGTGGGACAATTACGTGACATCGAAGAGTATGTAAGTGTCATTAGTATTGAGATATTGAGTGTTTGAAGATAAAGTTTCAAACACATTAAAAAAACCAATTCAAAATAAGAACATAATATCAACTAACAACTGAAATTAAAGTTACAATAAAAGAGTTTACAGGGACTTTAAGCCATTAAGATTTGGCCAGTGGACAATAAATAGAGTGTTTTTTTTGTTTAAAATAATACATTCCTGTCTCATTTTCTGATAATAATATGTTATTCCAAATTCTATCATAAAAACTATGTTGCAAATCAATAAAAATAGAGAAAAAGATATATATACCGACAATGTAACTAAAAGTTTTTTACACTGTCACTTCATTAATTACCATTCATTTTTAATTATGTTTAACTTCACACAAAGTAATCCAAATGAAATAATGGATGATGCACTGATTGTGTATAATTCTTTACTCATAAAAATATACCACATCATTGTCTTCTTACTTGATTACTTATGGTATATGGAAAATGCCCAATGGGCTTATTCTGGCATGCATTGTAAATTCCTTGTTGAGAACATGGGCCTCCACAAGCCCACGTAAATTCCTTGAATGTAATGACTTTCCCACCATTGTTTGTTAATTGTTCCACCTAGAATTCCTTATCTGTGGGAAATGGACAGCAAAAGCTAAGAAGCAACAAAGATAGCAAAATGGTATTGGTAGGCACTGTTTCACTAACCCATCCAGCAAGCACCACTTTATCTTGCACTTCATCCCAAAAACTTGGTACAAACCTTGCAGCATAAGCAACTCTTTTTAATTTTTATTTGTTAATATATACAAACTTTAATGTTTGAAATTTGAACCTATATTATAAGGAAACGGGTCATGTAACAATGCAAGAAAAGCAAGGGCAATATCAATGTCTCTCGGGAATAATAAGAAGGAGGTGATGGGTGTTGTTGGAACTAGTGAAAGGTTCTATCTTGGGTTAGACTTTGGTACATCTGGTGCAAGGTTTGCCATCATTGACTTGGATGGGAAAATTCAGGCTGAGGCTAAGAGAGAGTATCCGCTATACTCGGTATCATTTTAGTTCATTCACTTTATGCTTTTTTATGATTCTTAGCTTTGGGAAGGATATAGATTTAGATGTAAATGTTTGATCTATTAGACATGATTTATGGCAGTACATTATGGTTTTGTTTGATGCATGTATGCACTCTTAGCATGAGATGATATTACAATTGAAGTTCCACATTAATTTCATGTGTATTAGATATAGTAGAAGAATATGGGTTAGAAGTTGTAACAATTAGTTGGACTTGTTTATGGTTTGGTTTCAGCTCTACAGACCTGAATTGTTTAAGAAAATGGTTCATAATTTGGTTAAAAACCGATTTAGAAATGATTCAAGTTTAGACATGGTTCTAAAACCAGTTAAGGATCAAAAACCGGTTTTTGGTAAGGTTCAAAACTGGTTCTTAATCCAAAATGATTTAACTAGGTTTAAACCTAAACCAAAACCAGTTTGAATTGAATTGAACTGGTTTTAAAATCGGTTTAAGCATGAACCGGTTCTATCACCGGTTTTAAACTTGAACTAAATAGTTTAAAAATGGTTCAATTTTAGTGCCAGTTTGATAAAGTGATTTTTTTGGTTTGGTATATTTGATTTATTTTGAACAGCCTAGGAGCTAGCTAGAATGCATTGTAATCTCTTTTCCTCATTTTACCATATTCAGACTATTCAATAAGATTGGACTCTGCCAAGTTTTGTAGCAATGTGCAATACTAAGATTTATGTCTCTCTTGTCTAGAAAGAGTGGAGAGTCATATGACTGGGTACGCTCATGGAAGGAGACTCTGTTTCTGCTGCTTCAGGACATCCCACTTGAACTTCGCAAACACATTGTGTCTATTTCTATTGATGGCACTTCTGCAACTACTCTCATTGTTCATAGGTGAATAGATGATCAACAATTTTATGATTTATTTTGTGTTCATTAAGAATAATTTAAGATTTTATGTAAATTCTGAAGTAGGAGTAGGACTATGAATCTGGTATTGCAGTGACACAGGAGAACCGTTGTCGAGGCCTTTTCTATACAATGAGAGTTGTCCTGATGCACTACCAATGGTAAAATCTATTGCTCCTCCAAACCATACAGTTTGCACTGGGTCATCCACTCTGTGTAAGCTGGTCTCGTGGTGGAACAATGCTGGTTCGAACCAAAAATCTGCTTTGTTGTTGCACCAAGCAGATTGGCTTTTGTGGCTTCTTCATGGAAAGCTTGGAGTTTCAGATTATAATAATGCTCTGAAGGTTTCATTCAATATTTTAGCATCTAATGTTTCATCACAGCCAGGATGTTTATGTCTGTGTTGAAATTTCCTTGATGGAAAAGTGAACTATTGATTTATGTTTTGCAGGTTGGCTACGATCCTGAAGTGGATTCGTATCCGTCTTGGCTAGTCTGTCAACCATATTCTCATCTTTTACCTTCAGTTGTTGCTCCAGGAACTCCAATTGCTTCTTTAAAGGAGGAAATCAGAAATAAATTTGGTCTGTTTTCTTTGTATCAATTACAATTTTAATTAGAATCCATAGTCCATACCTAGGAGTAGGAACCGTTAAGGGTAATATATTCCATTGTTTTATAAAGGTATCAGAGTTTCTATAACATCCTGGTTAAAACCTTTGCTCTATGAAGTTTAAAATCATATGTATTATGCACATACTTTCAGGTTTTCAAAAGGATTGCGTTGTATGCACTGGAACCACTGACAGTATAGCTGCATTTCTTGCAGCTCGCGCCACACAACCTGGGAAAGCTGTTAAGTTTTTTTTACCGAGATCATTGCTTTTTAATGATTAACTAATCATATTATATCATATCTCGTGATAGGCAACTTATATCCATGGAAAGTTAATTAAAAGGTTTTTTCATCCAGATTTTATATTCAGTTTAAAGAATTTGTAGCTTGAAGTATGGAAAATTGTTGTGCCATTACTTATTAAGATTTTGATTTAAGTCTTTCTGCTAAACCATTTGTTAGACATTCCTTGATCTGATCCTGTTCATTATCTAGGCTAATGCAACTAAAGTCACATTAGCTTCTTGTGACTGTGTTTCTCACTAAACCCTTCTTGTTCAGGTTACTTCATTGGGTTCAACACTTGCTATTAAACTGTTGAGCAATACAAGAATTGAGGATTCTCGGTTTGGGGTGTATAGTCATCGCCTTGATGATAAGTGGCTTGTTGGTGGTGCTTCAAACACTGGTGGAGCTGTTCTTAGACAGCTATTTACCGATGACCAATTAGATAATCTGAGTGAACAGATCAATCCCTCGGAAGCCTCTCTTCTAGACTACTATCCTCTGCCAAAAGTTGGTGAAAGATTCCCAGTAGCTGATCCAAATTTGGCTCCAAGGTACTAAAACATTTCTGCTTCATGTTGGGACACTATTTTGGAGTTCAGTTTATTTTAATATAGCTTGATTAGAGTCTTGTTTATCATTCACTTCAATTCTAGTTTTTCAAACAATTAACGGTTTACAAATACATTGAAATCCAGTCAAATTTATAGGCTTCCAGACCTGGGAATTTATTGTTTCTAAAAGACTATTTTATTGCCATCATTTCATTAAACTTACAAATTATACTGAGAAGGGTCAATAGCTACCTGCTAGTGATTAAGATTGGTCTCCAAAAGAGGACATGTTCTTATAAAAGCAATATGATTATAGTTGCCGAACTGTAACTTTTATCATTGTTGAAATATGCTGTCCTTAGTGATACTGATCACATATTATGCTTAGTAATACTGATTACTATCATGCAAGTTCATTCATTGGATTCAGAGAACACTGCTTAAATAGCTTACAATTTTGCATTTAATTTCATTTCGCAAGAACAGTTGATTTAATTGGTATTTGGTAAGGAGGAAGGAATTCTTAACTTCAACATCATGGACAATTTCTTAAACGATTGGTTCATTTTGGGTTGTGAGTTGTAACAAATCAGACTTTGATCCTTAATATTTGGGCAGGCTGGTTCCACGTCCGGAAAGTGATGTTGAGTACTTACATGGGATTTTGGAATCCATTGCACGCATAGAGGTAAATAATCTTATCAAAACTCTTTTTTGCTTCTATACTTGGACGTTTTCACTAGGAAATATGTGAGATGCATTCATCAAACTAGAGCCTAATGTAAAGCACTCTTGTATATGGTATTTTAGGCTAAAGCATATGGGTTGTTAAAGGATCTAGGAGCAACCGAGGTAGATGAAGTATTCACAGCTGGGGGTGGAGCCAAAAATGAGAAATGGACAAAGATAAGAGAGAGGGTTCTTGGTTTGCCTGTGATTCGTGCAAATCAAACAGAAGCTGCATATGGAGCTGCATTGTTGGCAATAAAGGGTGATCAAGTGAATATATTGTAAGAGTGTGTGGCCTTGTTACACCATAACCTGTTTGGTCAAGGTGACAAGGTAGGAAACCATCTCAACTTTGCAACAATGTTTATATGCATATTCCAATCCTATGCCAACACTCCACATCTTCCTTTTTGTACAAAATAATGGAGATAATAGAAACTTGTGTAACTCTACTTTTCTCAAGATCGAGCTAGATTTTTAGCTCAAGTTCGATTTTTTTTATGTATGAATCAAGTTTATCAAGCTAAATAATAACTTAAATTTCTAACAAAAATTGAGTTGGTTCGATTCATTGTTAATGAGGTTAATCACAGCCCGATAAAGGGTTTTATATCATTTGGGGGAATTCAAGATGAATTATAGAAAATGGTAAGAGCCACCTTTTTGCCATCTTTCTATTATACATAAAAAAAATTCTTCATTAGGATGTTTGCAATGCAAAAAAGGGCTTTCTAATTTGAAACACTAGTATAGTATATAACCATAACAAAAATGTTAAGGAAATGAGTCCCTATTAGTCTGTTTAAAAAATTTAAAAATCCAAGTCTGGTATGTTAGTCTATGTAAATGGTTGATATATTATATAATATAACTATATGTTAGTCTATTAGACATAATAGATATTTTAAATTGGCTAAAGTCTGACGCATTAAACTATATATGTTTTTTTCAAAAAAAATAGGAGTTTAACATGTTCAAGAAAAAAAAGTTTAGTATGACCTCTAATAGGTAATTTAGCCAATTTCCATCCAATTACATGTATTTAAAAAGCATATTCTCTCACGTTTGAGGTAGGGCCGTTTAAGTTTTATTTCATATCTTCAATTTTATTTACGATTTTAATAAATTTTAAATATAATTGAAGATTTAGAGCGAAATTGATTTTATGTATTGTAGAAAGGTGGAAACTGGAAACCCTTCTGGTGCAATGTCACATAGTCCCAAGTCCCATCGGCACCAACCCACGGCTCCATCTCATGGTCAGATTGTGATCATGTTGGTTGTTCATTTTTTCTGTTCATCCCTACGAGCTATAAACTATACACTCTCTCACGTCTGAAAATGCCTTCATAATTGAATTTCAATATAGTCCACTTTCATTGGGCTCCTTAAGTTGAAGTTAATAAATTAGATTCATATCAATATTTATGTTTCAATTGTTTTTTCTCACTCATTAAAAATTAACCAAATATGTCACTCACTCAGGATTATAATGCCTAAGTAACTTCTTTTCCCTTGTTTGTGAAAATAATTAATCACTATTACTTGAAAATGAACTTGTGAAACATTGTCGTTGGGAAACGTTGTATGCTTCATCCAGCATAATTATTGTTCTGCACTTCTGTTAATGTAATATATTTTTAGGGATAAATAAAAATATATGATATAAAAATTAAATATTTTAGATAACCGTAAAGAGTTTTTTAATCTATAAATGTACAATGGTATAGATTTTTAAGAACCCGTGCATCCTTGATTTGATTGTTGAATGTTGATTGATCAGAAACTTCCAATAGTCACGAATTTGTTTGTGTAATCAAGTCCATTCTCGTATCTCTCTTGAAGATACTAGAGATAAAATTACAGAGTATCAAAAGCAAATGAATTATTTTCCAGAAATACACTTCTCTTTCTCATTATTTATCCCTTCCAAGGTATTTCTTTTCGTCGTTTATTATATGAATATTGCTATTGTAGTAAAGTGAGATGGATGAGGATCATGTCCAACGAAATCATATTTCATGTGTCAAGCTAATTATATATTAACGTGTGAATAAAATATTTTTTTATAAAATAAATAGTATAAAAGTTAAATAAGAGTTATAATTTATTTATAAAACATAAAATGAAACACTATTTAAATAAATAATCTCCATTCAAGTAATATAATTTATTAATTTATGTATATTAAAGTTAAATAAGAGTTTAATATTTATATTATCGGTTAAAGAATTAATACATATATTTTCTTAAAAAATGAATGAGGGAGTAAGATGAGAGAGAAACATTCGGTTGGCGTGGAAGCATGCATTTAGCTTCGTAATTCTTGATTGAAATCTTCTTTGATGAAAAGCGACAGCTTATCAAATCCATGCATTAAATGCAGCATCCATTTACGTAATCATTACCCTCCCACTCCTACTTTCTCCCCATCTCACTTATTTTTATGGAAACCAATATTTTGTGTTATTTTAATTAGTGTTCCATAATTATTGGTAAATGAAAGCCCTAGAGCTTTGTTTTATTCATGAAAGAAAATGATAATTGAAAGGAAAAATATAATATTGAATTAGATGGTTTTTAGTTATTTGGTTTGAAAGAAAAGTGAAAGGAAAAGAATGAAATGGAAGAGATAGAATATATCAAATTAATATATTCTTCACCAAAATGATATAAACATGTTTTAATCATTTGATTTAATATACTAATTTAATCTTGAGTCTATTATAGAAATATAAGTTTAATATTTAGGTATACTTAATTATATATATCTATATAATATTATACACAATATTATATTATTTATCATTCATTCTAATTATTTTTTGAAGAGTCAATCATAATTACATATGAGTATTATGTGATACAATAGTCATTTTCTCTTTCTATATCACTATTTAATGTTATGACATTTTAAACTACTTTTCAATATAAATCATTAGACTATATTGAGATAGTTTTGTTCTGTTTTAGTTGTACAAAGTAAATTGTAAAATGAGTGTAAAATTAATTCCATAAGTTAATAATATTATTTACTTTGATTTGAGTAGAATAATGAGAGGCGAGAAATGAAAATAAAGAAAAATAATCTTTTTTTATAGTTTGGTTACATTTAATGGATAGAGTGAAAGAAAAATGGTGGACTCATACCTTCCTTATTGAATATTGAGTGGAAAACTAAGTACAAAAGATTAAAGATAGTTTCTTTTGTGGTTAACTCCATATGCATTTAAAATTTATGTTAATCATACTTATAAATGTTTTTAATTTTCTAAAATTAAAAAAAAAACCAAAATACAATGGATGCTCATGCCATTATTAGAATATCTATAATCTTTTCTCCCTTTTTTCTTTTCTTTTTCTCTTATATCAAATAACTAAATATTATCATATTTTCTATTCTTTCTCCTCTCCTCTCAACTTTTCTTTTGTGAACTTGTAAACCTTGGATAATTTCTTACCTTCTCCATAAAATAAAAAAATAATATTTTATTCACTAAAATTGCTCTTTTAGGACAATTTTAAATGACAATTAACGACCGACACATGACTATCCGTAATTATGGTTGCAAAGTTTGAACTTCCCTCATCTCTAATTATCTTAACGTCATGTGAATGTCATAATTAGAAAATCTATTCTATAGTTTCAGGCATGCCACTTTTTAAAAATGTGGCTACCCTAAATTTTATTACAAGAATTGCAAAATCATGTTCCGTCTCTTAACAAACATATATCACTTGCCATAATACCTTGCCAATCTATAGCTGCAACAGCAACTTGGACATACAAAAACCCTTCATGTAAATTACACCAGTGAATTCATTTCTATTACAACATATACGAAGTTCTTTACAACTTCTATCTGAAAAATAAAATCATGCATGAAAGTTGTTAAAGGTATCTTCTACTTATGAGAAAACAAAGAGTTATAGTTTAATTATTGTGGTTTGAAAATACAAAACTACTCATCAATTTTTATGTTTTGAGGTAACTTTTATTTAGAGATATTTTTGTCATTCATAAATTCATATGTATTTATTTCTATTCTCTTCCTATCAAACCAAACAATACAAGAATCTACTACATTTTTTATACTTTTTCCATATTCTCTTTCTCACATTTCTCTCTTCTCTCATTTTCCACTCTTCTTCCTATTCTCCAGTGTGATGATGTAACTTTTGGTTGTGGAAGGCTTCTTAGTCGCACATGAGTCAATAAGTAGTATCAGAATAAATAATTTGGCTAGTACATGGTCAACATAAGAGAAGATTGAAATCACTGAATTATCACATATATATTACTTGAAGAAAATATTATTAGGTTTATTTAATTGTGAAATCAGACATTAGACATTGTATACTAGAAATGAGTAAAATGATTATAAGGTGAAGAAGGAAATTACCACTTACATATAATAATTATAAGGTGTACATAAAATATGAGTATGTATAGATTTTTAAGGGGTATATATTTATCATACTCTTTCTTCTTTCTATCCTCTAATAACAATAGAACTAGGATGGTCCAACAAGATTTCGTTTATTGCGTCTTAAAAACGTAATCTTTGTGTACGTCTTAATGTTCTTAATAAAAATATAAATAATGAAATAAAAAGTTCTTATCCTAAGCACAGTTTTATGATAGGACGTGAATTGTTTTTTGATCGGTAATGCTTAACATATTAGTATGTTAGTATTTTGTTTTGGGTGAGACTTCATCCTCAACCTCCTATATTCTAGCATTAAATCACTCTTATAATTCTCCATTTTTGTTAATAGTGAGACTCGAACTTACAATCTCCTGCACTTCATTTCTTACGATCATCCTCTTTACCATAGACCACCTTATGACTCTCGATTTTTATTATTTTGCTGTGGCCTGTGCCATTGGAAAATGCATATAATGATGCGCGATGTGTGCTCACACCTAAGCCTTGAGAGGTTCAATTTAACATCCGTTCCTACTCGACCTTGCCATATTTATCTGTGTTAAGCTAACTTGAAGCATAACTATGGCGCCTTTAAACCCTCATGCTCCAACATTTATTCCATCTGAACACAAACCCTTCACTTCACCTTGCTTTGCTTTTACCACTCCCATCTCTCCCCTTCCCCAACACTGTTATTTCCATTTCTCTTCTCATCGACTACTCTATCACCCTAAACTTGTTCTTACACGGCTTGTTCCATTCCCTTCTATTCCATTCCATCATGATGATGATGATGATGATGTTAACATCATCACAAAGCAACTTAGCACTACTACCCAAAAAGTTGAACCTACTGGTCCTTATCTCTCAGACATTGAACCTACCATAATCAAAGAAGCTCATGTTCAGAAGCAAGTGATTAAAGAAGCTTCTTGTCGGAAAGGGCGTGCCTTGAAGGGAATGAACCTTTGTCGTCGTGGGTTGAGGGAAAAGAAGGATAATGAAGTTGCTGAATATCACAAATGTTGGGGTTCAAAGAACAGACAAATTTGTGGGCATGGTGAAAACAAGAATTTCAAGGCTTTTCCTATTAAGAACCGATATTATCGTTCTATTACACCGGTGAGGGTTGATGGTGAAGATACCACGGTGATGATAAAAAATATTCCTAATAAATACACGTATGTCTCTCAATGCCTAATGTTGCAGTGCCCCCTTTCTCATTAAATATGCACATACATCAAAATATAATCTTACAATATTTTTTTCGTGACACTACTTATACCAAAAGACGAAGTGTTTTACCAATTGTTGTTGTTTTATAATTAGTGTCATTGTCAAAACTGAACTAAGAATTTGATTATTTTTATTTATCTGACTTTGTAGTCGAGAACTGCTGGTTGATTACTTGGAAAAACAGTGCATGATGGAAAACAACAAAGCTGAAAATGATGAAGGAAGTGATGGGATCGAAGAAGATCACATTATCTTAGCCTTTGATTTTGTGTATCTCCCTATAGATTTCAAGTATGCTACAAATCCCAGTTTTTTGGGGTGGCTATTTAAGATCTTTGTTAGTGTGCGGTAATAATGGTGATATGATATTGATATTTGAATGTTTGCACTATGCAGAAGTGGGTTGAACAAGGGCTACGCGTTTGTGAATTTCACAAGCCACAAGGGGGCTTGGAGGTTTAACATGACAGCCTCTAATATGAAGTGGGATTTGTTTCAATCCCACAAGATACGTGAAGTTGTTGCAGCACGCCTCCAGGTATGGCCACATACCTTAGACCTAATCATTACTTTCCATCAACTATGTCAGATCATAGGGAATATAAATAGATCTAATATCTATGCATCATATATACTTTATTTGAATTAAATTTATTTAAAAGTTAACTATTATTGAAAATTGAAAATGAAAATTGAAAATGAATGATAGGTGATATATTGACCATATAAAAGTTCATAAATAAATAGAAGATTAAGAATATATAGTTAAGTAAGTTTTTATTTAAAACTAGTAAGAGTGTATCTAATCAATCAATTAAATAGTCATACTAATGCTTTCTTACTTGTGATAGTATATTTAATAAACTGAAAGGTCATACTATTACCTCCTTACTTTATTAACTTTTGCTGCTACACGAATAAGGAATATATATATATATATATAGATGAGTTTAAAATGTATGAATTGACCGCCTAAAGTTTCTAGACTATCAGAATATCATCCATCATTGATTTGTATTACTTTTGTTTGAGAGAGTCAATGTTGATAAACAAATTAATGGTTCATGATCTGTTGACAATGTGGAAATTTCTTATGGTGTCCGTATTAAATCTTATATATATATATTGCGTTTGGTTTTGTTGTTTCCTTCTAATTTTTATACTATGCATTCTTGTGTCACTGAGATTTTTGTGTGATGAATTTGAATATGTAGGGAAAAGAGGCATTAAAAAGGCACTTCGAAAGTATGCACTTTCCTTGTGAGTCCGAGGAAGTTTTACCTCTTTGCTTTAACCCACCTCGGGATGGTTTAACAAAGGGTGGAGAACAAAGTACAATTGGGAGGCTGAGGCTTTTCAAGCAGAGACAAGTTTGAGTTGAAAGTGGCACAGTGACGTGACTATGCTTCTATGCTTTTGGACCAACTTGGTTTCTTTCTTGTTATTCCATCATTTTTAGTTTGGTTTAGATCTTATGTTTAAGTTTCTTTTTAGCTTCTGGTAGCACTGGTTGTATAAGGTTTTGTTACCATTTTCATTACCTTGGTTATATGTGTTCTATTTTCACAAATAGTATGGTGGACCTTTGCCACCTGGTCAGTGGGCCAATGAGGTTAGGTGGTGGGGTCCACCTTTCTTGTGGGTAGGAAGAAACTGAATGAAAAGTGTACCTTTTGGTGGGTAGGGTAAGGGTTTGGTACAATCTTTTCTCTGTTTAAAGTGATAGGATGTGTTTGTTTCTAGGCTTGTGTAGCTTGTACTTGGAATTATGTTATAAATATTTCCTCCTTTTGTCAATTTTAGTTTCTGTTTCTGGTTATGTTCCCATTCTCTTCTTGCTGCACTATTTCAAATATTTTGACACTAATATATGTTGAGATTTCTAGCATCATGGAATGTTGTGGGTCAGCGCTGAACATAATGTTATGTCCTACAAGTCAAAGGTTGCAAGCTTTAATGCATGCTCTATGCTATGGGTCAAAAATGTTTCTTTCCCTTTTGAATCAATCACAATGATAGATAACAAAAAGCATGTTTTGAAGATGGCCATTTGGGAAACTGAGATTGTTTGTCCTCAAACCTTTGATAGATAACATTTTTTTTATGATATCAAACAAAATGGAGCTGAAGCTATTGTGCATAGCTTCCACTCTCTATCCATGTCTAATATGCTATTGTCCTTTTCAAATACATTGACTAGCTCTACAATGGTAAGAATTAAAGTTGAAGTTCCATAAAGAAATCAAATAAAATTCCTATTCTGGAGCTAGAAATTTTATCTTATTTCAGCTTTCATCAAGAACCGGTTTTGGCCCTAGCCTGCATGAGGTGGCTGCTCTTGCATAGGGAAACAAAATACCATATTGGTCATATACAACTCTAATCTCAAGCTGGGAACTATAATAAAGAAAATGACATTTTTTTTATGCTGTGAAAACAATTGTTGGGTTAACCACAAATAATTAAATCAAATACATAGAATAAATAGAATATAAGAAACAAGAGAATTTAATAACGAGATTTGATGCATTGTGTTTAGTTCATAAGATCATTATTAGAAAATAAGAATACGAGTTCTAACATACTCATGGTACAAGTGCCCATGAAACATTTCTATTAGATGCTTATATCTAATGCATTATAACAAAAAGATTTAAGTATAATATATGACATTAACCACTTTATACAATTTTAATATTAGATAATATGAGACTATTACAATACATATTTAAACATCCCTGACATTTTCTTTAAATATTTTTTTTATGT
This sequence comes from Lupinus angustifolius, assembly GCF_001865875.1. Classification (NCBI taxonomy): domain Eukaryota; kingdom Viridiplantae; phylum Streptophyta; class Magnoliopsida; order Fabales; family Fabaceae; genus Lupinus; species Lupinus angustifolius. Next base: position 1,288,484 of record NC_032021.1, on the reverse strand, counting down.
CTTACCAGAAAAATATTATCTCTCAAACAATAAAAAAATATCACTAATTGATCAATATAGCTGAACATATAACTTTTTTCCCACATCTCCCTTTAACTATAAGAATAAATTAATATGGAAAAAGACAATATATATCTTTCAAGGCGGCAAAGGAAGATACTGAAGCATTTTTAATTCTTAAATAACAACAGTGTAAAGTAACCTTATATGATTGGGAAATAATGAAAAAATTAAGGGGTGTTGCGAGAATCGAACTCACGACCTCTCGCACCCGAAGCGAGAATCATACCACTAGACCAAACACCCTGTATGAACTTCTGTTTCCGAAACGCAGAATGTAACTATTCGTATAGGCTAATCCAAAAGGCCAAAAAGCACAACGATAACAATATCCAGAAACCCAACAATTGTGATAATCCAAAAGCACAGAAATGGCGGCATCCTCTCATCTACTCCATTTTCTTCTTCGTCCTCAACCTTCACTTTCTTCTTCTTCTTCTTCCTTTGTTTCTTTCCTCAAACCCCTTCTTCTTTCTTCTCCCAATGTCCTCTCCACGCGCCTCCCCAAACCCTTCTTCACCTCTCTCTCTTCCCTTCACGCTCCTCCTTTTTCCACCTCTTTCTCTTCATCTTCCCTTTCTGTTCCTAATACACTATCCCCTTCTGCTTTTTTTGGAGAAAATTCAGTAGAAAATTCGGAGGAGGACAATATCGAAGATGACCCAGTTGAAGAACTTGGTGAATTGGAAACAGAAAGGAGCAATTTTGAGGATACCCAATTGGGTTTGGAAACAGAAAGGAGCAATTTTGAGGATACCCAATTGGGTTTGGAAACAGAAAGGAGCAATTTTGAGGATACCCAATTGGGTTTGGAATCAGATTCAACATCTTCGCCATTGGAGAAAAAAAGAGAGGTGATGTTGAAATTGGAGGTGCCGAGTCTTACTGTGAAAGAAAGGAAGGAACTTGGATCTTATGCCAACAGCTTGGGGGATAAGCTCAAAACTCAACTTGTGGGAAAGTCTGGTGTTACTTCTAGTGTTGCCACTTCTTTCATTGAGACCCTTGAACGTAATGAGCTTCTAAAGGTATTATTTTACTTAATTTCTCTATCCCAAATGCTTATGATGTTTTTTGTTCTTGAAATATGTCTCTCAATTTTGGTTTATTTGATGGCTATTCCTTAAGTTTGATGAATTTCTTTTAATTCATGGAAAAGGGAACTTGTTTCCCTGTTTTGGTTGCAAGCTAGGAAGCATAGATAAGATACAGATACTAGACACACATACCATATGTGAGGATAAGTTAACTGTTAGGAGTGACATGTTGGGTAGCATAACAAAATATGGTACTTAAGCCAGAGGTCTCTCGTACTTGTAAGTTAAGTCCCAGCAATTGGGGTGAAGCACTAAAACTTACTCTTCTGCTTAAATTCTAACAATTGATGTCTTTCATTGAGAGCATAAAAAGGGCTACCTGTAGGTTTGATTATGATATATTTCTGAATATTGATAGGTTAGTGAAACATCCAAAGGAGAAAGGCTACCATTAGGATAGTCATCGTAGATGTCGACCCTCAAAGGGGCGGCACTATTAGGAGTATCATGTATAGTAGCATAGCAAATTCAACTTGATACTTAATAGTTTTTGGGTTGAGCTTTTCTAATGTGATTATATGTCCAGACATTGATATAGATTTTTATACATACAATAATTGCAAAAGTATATACAGACCAGGTGTCAACCTGTTTCGTCTTCGATTTGTTAAGATTCTGAATTTTATTCATCTAGACGTGTAATTTGAATGGCATTTGCAGATTAAAATACATCGTAGCTGCCCTGGTGAGTTAGATGATGTGGTGAAGCAGTTAGAAGAATCAACAGGTTCAGTGGCTGTTGGTCAAATTGGTCGAACTGTGATTATATACAGGCCTAGTCTAACCAGATTGAAGGCTGAAGAAAAGAAGAAATTTGTTCGTAACCTCATTCTCAAAAAACAAAAAGCAAGACTGGTAAACACATTAAAATGTTATGCCTTTATTATTATTTTTTATGAAAAACTGATTATGGTTCTTTTACTATGTTTCCCAAATTACCCAAATATTCTTTTGAAACTGCAGAGTAAGGGACCAGCTCCCACATTTTCAAAGCGAGGTTCAACATTCAGGAATATGGAAAGCAAATCATAAACATCTTTTAGAATTTTGTGAGGTTTTTCCTTGGTGCCTGGCGGAATGAAACTTGAGTCTTTTACAAGCATGGGATCCAATGCTCAAGGTTGTAGACATTTTATTGGGAAGTCAAAAAGTCAGATGATTTTAAATCAAGGATGTAAAATTATGAAATGTTCATGCGACCAAAGCTAGAGAACATGGCAAAATCAGGAACAGAATTTGGTTTCTAGATGCACCAGCGTGGCTGGTTCTATCGGGATGAACATATTTGGCTTGCTATTATTAGTTAATTTGAAATCTTCTTGATTATGTTGTCTTACTTAAAATTTGCATGCTTTTAACATCTCTTGCTTCAACCCATGCATCTTGTCTTTGTTTTACTAGCAATCTAACAATATAAGAATACACGGAGGAAAGTTAAGCCACTAACTTGCGTGGATCAATGAATAGATTTAATGTAAGCTGTCTCTTGAGTTGAATATATGGCTATTTAATAACTATTCTGCGAACAACAGACAACCAAATTCTTCTATCTTTGTAATGAGTCATGAAATATGGGTATAATTATGATTTCGAGCCCCAAAATTAGGTAGTCCTTAGCTTTTGCAGCCCTTCCCTGACCAATAATTGCAGAACAGTGGTCTATAAATCCAAAGTCTGGTTGCTAGCTAGTCCAGTAAACACAACAATTGCCTTAATCTGACTTTATATACTCTGCTTTGCTAACTCCTCTTCATTTTTGCCTCATTCTTCGGTTGTATCAGTGAGTTGATGAACTCGAATGGCGTGACCAGTTAGGTACCAAGTGCAGTGAGGAGTTGTGGTGTTGAGAAGGGGAGGTAGAAAGAAATGAAGAGGTTGGTGATGGTATTAATACTTTAATGTTTTTCAAGTAATTTTAATAATAATAAATACTATTTTATAGAAATACATCTACCCTTTGGTTTAGTTTTGTAAATATGCAAAGTTTAATTGAATAACACATAGCTAATTGTGCGGATGTATGTAGTATCATGATTCCAGAACACATGATAATTTCTTCTTGACTGAGTGAACATAAGTTGACTTAATTGGAAAGACATTGATATAATGGTGTAAGACCCTATTAGATCATAAGAAAGACCAAAAAGTTAATGATTCAATTCCTGTGAGGGATAACCAACGCATAGAGGGGAAAGGGAACTTCATAGAATGAACTAAATTGCTAACAACAATACAACTATCACTTGAGGAGTCGTTATGTAAGTTCAAGGTGGTGGATTCAATTCCCTACACCCGGCGGCAGTAGCTTGCCTCCACTGCATCGTGTAAATGACAAATAAAATAATCTAATTGTAAGTTTGCCCTTAAACTTGGGCTATTTTGTAAAACATCTAAAGTATTTGCAAGCAACAGCTTCTATCTTATAATGTGTCATCACTCATCAGTGGTGAAGAATACATAAAAATGGAGTTCCTAAACTAGGCAATCCTTAACTTCTATAGCTCATACCGGCCTAAATCTTCAGAGTATAAAATGCCATTGGGGGAGAGAAGGCGAAGAAGGGCCATTGAAAACCGAGCCTAATGATGATAACATAATTGCAAGTCAGAATATTTAAAGAAATAATAGTTGCACTTTATACAAGTTATAGTTCATCAGAGTCTTACCCATTGAAATCCAGCGAGGGTAAACCAACACCCTTGCAAACCATATCTACTACTAACGATCTGGGCATCAAGGTGAATTGTGTTACCACAAAATGAGTCTAGCAATATTACTATACACAATGAGACTTTAGGAAAAAGTTGTTACCAATAATATCAGTGCACCCAGGCAAAAGCATGCACTTGTTGACAAACTAATAAATCTTAGTTCCCGTCCAGCCTGTATAAGCCATATACAATAAGTTATAACCTTACAATAACAGTAATTAGCTATATAATAACGCATTCAGTTCCCCTATTTTAGAATGTGTATGAGTAGTAACACAAAGCTAGTTGGAAACATAAATTAAATTGTCATGAAATCATGTGTCAGATACCATTATGGTCTAAAAGTCTCAGAATATTGGTTCGATAACAGGGGACATTCCTTGGACGAAATCCTTAAATATCCCAGAACAGTAATTAAGTTTAGGTGTTAATAACGTGATGGAATATGAGACAAATGTTCTAAAACAGAAACGTAATACTCCTGGTTGGAGATATGAAAACATGAGTGATAACATTTAAGCTTTTAGTTATCTTACCATGCCCCATCCTGAAATGGTCTTTTGGGCTTGGGATAAAAAATACATGTACCATGTAGAGTTATTAACTTAATTATGAAGAATGGGAGCAACAATGATCAGATTCTTAACTAAGTAGCTGACATAAGAAATTTCCAAAAACAATAACAATCCTAATGTTCTAAAATGAACATACCAGCAATGTTCCCTCCAGGCTGAGAGTAGGGGGTGTCACAGCTAGCGCTACAAAGTATGGAATAAGCACCCTATGCATCTACATGGCCACAAATACAGCAGTTAACTACAAACTTAGCTGTAAAATCCAAAACTACATTTGAAGCATAAAAACCTCTGCATTTCAATCTGTATATCATGTCAGAAATGTAGATAGAGGAGATGGTGAAAATATCGAAACTGAAGTTTAACAAAGAAAGGATTGACCTCTTGGGTGACCATCTGATCAGATGTAAAAATGTAGGGGAATAACCAAGGAACAGATGTTCCAACAATCCCTAACAACAATCCAAGAATACCTCCAATAATTACAAGAGACCGTAGAAGCAATCGGGCCTGTTGATAGTATAAAAAGTCAGGGCACTTAACTATACAAAACAATATATTAAGAGAACCAAATATCATTTTATAAGACTACCCCTCCCATCCAAAATGAACGACCTCTTCTTTATATTGTATAACATAACATGAAAATCAATTGAGTATAATAACAATCTGAAATGAAACCCATATATATGAGGGGAGGGAGAGAGAAATTTAGAAATCAGAGCAAGTTTTGTCATTTGTGGATGATGAACTCCAACCTTAGCCAAATTCCGATTTACTCCATACATCAACCCAGGCATAAATGATTGAGCAGTTTGGGAGAGAGGTTCACCCCATACTGTACATGTAGTGTAGATTTGAACCATTACCTGAAATAAAATTTGAGCTATCCATATTACTGGCTTTGGGTTTGGTTTTCTAGAAATTCCAGATATAAAGCAAAGGAGTATAGAGTCACAAAAATGAGAATGAGTAAAACTAACTTGGTGAGCAGCCATTGGAAGCGTACCCATTGATGTAGCAAAATATATTAGCAGTGAGTAGAAAGCCACCTGGAAATCAGAACTTACAGTTACATTCACAGGTTATACTACTCTGGATGAAGAGACACAAATATAATGAAACACTTGATGCACCTTTGACATCATCGTCAAAAATACAGGAGCGGCAAGAGCAAGTATCGTAAAAAATTCCTCCCCTGAAGGAACAGAGAAGGCATATGCATTATATCCCTTATTGTTTAGATTTTGAATCATCATATAAGCAGCAACAACCTAGGAACAGAAATAAGAAAAAAACAGTATATACTGATTTGAGTAAATTGAAAATATGTGGAGCCATATAATATAATTAATGTATCATGATTAAAAGATATTGTGCATACTTGTGATGCCATGGTAGCCCATGCAGCCCCTGCAATACCATATCCTAAGTAGGTGCATAGAAGTATATCGCCGATTAGATTTATAACACTGGCAACAGCCAAAGCCTTCAAGGGACCCCAGGAATCTTTCATACCAAGACTGCAAAAGAGAATGTAAATACCAAGATCAGTTCAATGTAAGAAGCCAATATTTATCATATTGTTAAAATTATACCAAGCAAAGGTCTACCTGATATTAGCATGTTATTATAACATTAAACTAAGCTGTGGATTAGACCAGTTTTAAAAAGATAGCTCAAACAGCTTAAAGAAAATTTTAAATAAATCCGGAGAAAGGAAGAATTCATACTCTTTTTTAAATATAAGAAATACATGAGATATCATCAACATACAGCAAGCATGATTGATATAGGTATGTCTTGCTATCTCATAAATGTTAATACAAATAAAATTTTAGACATGTTTCTAAGTAAATATTAAGAGAAACCCTATCACCAAATTGAATAACAATTCAAAAGAATTGGTATACGAAGTTGTTATATGTAAATGATGAAATAGAATGTTAAGACTCAAGAATATTATCTCAAATTATTTGACATGACAATTTGCAATGTCTGGCGTAAAAAAATCACAAGTGATAAATAAATAGCATATTTGCACCTTGCACTTTGAGCAACCCATCCAATAAGTAAAGCAGGCCATGCCAAGCCTCGAATCTAACAACAACAAAAATATTCAGTGTGATAATCATGCAGAAAATGATATCTTTGATTGATCATTTTCAATACAAAATTAGAAACAAAAACAGAATCTTATTTGCAAGCTTTAAATGTGCGTCTTCATTTAAAAAAATGTTCTAGACTTTTATTTACTATTGCAACTTACAAGAAAATAAAACGGAAATTAATTACTTTCCTCCTTGAAATGTTCTACGATTTCTTCAATTTATAAAAAAGGAATTGAAATTACATTTAAATTAAAGGATAGATGTGCAGGGAAAAAACCTGAACATATGTATTAGCTGCAGGTACAACATGAACATTCTTTGCCCCAGCGAAAGCTGAAAAAGGCAAAATTAGCAAACTCATGAGTCATGGGATTGGCTCTGCCACCTTCCCTGCATAAGCAAGTTCTTGTTATCCAAAATGTATTGAAGAGCACGAATGGCTAAAGCACTCCATTTCCAATACCAGTGAGTGTTGCTGCACCATATAACCTTGTGAACAAAAGCATCACGATGCCACATGCTAACCCAACAAAAAGCAAGACAGATATGTGATGCTGCACCTCTTCTCTATCCTACACGAACATTTGAACTCATGAAAAACATTGTAAGTCCTAGTAGTGCCGCATCCACAAAATCATTGGTTATGATTGTTAGAATTTCCTGAAATTTCTAACAATGATACATAACAGTAACACCTAGAAGCTTACTTGCATGATCTGGTAAACATAGTAAAACAGGTAGATTTAGTCTAATCAAATAATAACTGATAAAGCCACCATATAGTTAAATACAACAACACTGAAGGTGAAGATATAAACATCAAGACTCTAAAATCAAATTATACTTGAAAGAGCATATAACATTAATCACAGTTCTCGCGTGCCTTGTACACAACACTTTAATGTAAGAAGACATACATTAAAGGCCACATTACTTTACCTATGAACACAAGATTTTTGCTATATTCTCTTACAAAATCTTCTTAATACTAAATAAAGAAAGTATTAAATAAAAAGGCAAGTATCCATCCAATGTTTTGGAAATTTAAAAAGTAACCAATATTTTCCTGATTTGGTAATTTATTAATCAGGAGGAGTGGACGTGAGTATTTAAAAATAGTCTTAATCGAACCCTATTGATAGTTGTCAAATACGTATTCATGAATAATTAGTAACAGAAATAAATGAAGTAACCTCTTTAGCAATGGCAGTAGCAACCATATTGGAAGTAGCAACTGATAGAAACATGAAAACGTAGCTCATGTAATCACAAACAACCGTAGCAGGACCTGCTCAATTGAAATCAAATTGTCCCTTATTAGAAATGATAATGTAAAATCTTATTTCTAGTATATTGCTACGGAGCCGCCGGACAAAATGAAATGACAATTATATCACTCTATTTATACTTGATATTTTTATTCTTAAAACTAAGTGTAAAAACAATACTCCGACTCATTGCTCGGAATTAATTGAATTCATTAAATGATAATACCTAAAGCAGCAAGTTGAATAGAGCTTCCTTGACCAATAACTGCAGTATCAATGAGACTCATTAACGGTCCACAGATCCAAAGTCCAGTTGCTGGTCCAGTAAACATTACAATTTCCTTCATCTGATTCCATATACTCTGTTCTGTTAGTTCCTTCTTCTCGCTCTCGTTTCCGGTGTTTTCATCTATGTTGATTCGATGATTTCGGTCATTGTTATCAGAATCAGTGGTGAGTTCATGTCCTCCTGCTACGCGTGAAATTACTAAACGGTGTTTCGAGGGTGTGAGGCGCAGATTTGGTGTAAGAGTAGCGTTCTGTAGAAGGAAACGACGACGTAAGTGATGGTTTGGAAATGTTGAAAGGGAAGAAGGAGATAAAGTGAGATTTAGTGCCATTTTGTGAATGAAAGAGAGGCCAAGAGAGCGAGTGGTTTGTAATTAGTGACACGAGGATTGAGTGTGTGAGTGAGTGTCAAGAAAGGACTAAATAAGTAGTTGACGGTATTCTCTTTCTTGCTTATGGACTACTATTTCTGTCGATGATAATGAAGATTTCTTGTTCCACTTTTTTATATTATATTTTATCTATCTTAATTATAAAGTCATTTATTTATAATATGAAATAATTTTTTTATATTATTTGATAAGATTTGATTGATTTGACACATGAAGATATGATATTTTAGATCTTCCTCCCTCCCTCTTGCCTTTTTCTTCTCTAAAAATATTTTCATAATAAATGTGTTAAGTTCTTGATAGGTAAGGAGTGGAGTTTGTTTTATACCACATGTGATTGTCCGCGAATTCGGGAAGGATTTTGTGTCCATTCTACTCTATACGGCCTAATTATAATCCAACAAGTATAAGCTCCTCCGTAACATAAACACGTGTGCTCTTCTCCACGAGGGAGGGATTAAGTAATAAGGATGGATATGATGTGTAAATTCCAAGTTCGGTTGGGGCAAAAAAAATTTAAAAAGGATCCGTTCTCTATTACTTGTTAACGTAATTATAATCCAACAAGTAAATACTTCTTTTTAATAATAAAAGTATTATTTCATTATATATAAAATATAAAAATTTCTTAACTTTTATAATATAGAAGTTCATGGGTCATGGTAAAATTACTATTGGATTGATTGAGTTATTGAAAATGTAAAAAATGTATAATTACACGTGTTTCGACCGAAATAATTCTCAATAATATATAAACTTATAGGTTTCATTCTAGAAATGAGAATAAAGTGTTTCTCGAAGATGATTTATTTTTGTTCATTAGTAAAAACATATTATTTTATTTAATTTTAAAAATATTTTTATAGAAAATAATTACTACATCCAAACTCAATATAATACACATGTTTGGTACGGGTGCCACAGTTGATATTTGTAATTTGAAGGTCAAGTATATTCGGCATCCAAAATGACCAAAATCACAAATCATACCAAGCCAAACCAAAGGCATCAATGTCGCTAACTAAGATCCATTCATTACAACAACAAGTGTGTGAAAGAGATTATAATTAGATATGAATAATTGTTATTGTAGCGCAAAAACGAAACAAACTCTGGAACTTTGAATTATCGATTGTAAGTGTGAAAATGGCGAGTTTAGGTGCGATTCTGAGATATCCAGATGAATTTTACCCAATGCTTAAGCTGAAAATGGCGGCCAGGAACATCGAGAAGCAGATCCCTTCGGAACCGCATTGGGGATTCTGTTACACTATGCTCCACAAGGTTTCTAGAAGCTTCGCACTCGTTATCCGGCAACTCGGTCCAGATCTTCGTAATGCTGTGAGTTTGTTAGTTACTTCTATTTCGATTCCGTTAATCTGATTTTGCTTTCTTAATTGAGTTTTTTTGTAACTCGAATCTGGTTTTGGTTTCTAAATTTTATTTGTTATGTAAATCCTTTGTAATCTAATCTAATTCCTCTCTACTTTGCAGGTTTGCATATTTTATTTGGTTCTTCGAGCACTTGATACCGTTGGTTTGTTTTCATATCTTAAATATATTAAATATCTCGTTATTCATTCTATATTTATTTATTGGCAGTGATTATCATCACATGATTTGGAAAATTCTGTCTATTCAAAGCTTGATTGTTGTTTATTTGAGCATTGATTCGGAAACCATAAGCAAATTATTATGCAAACCTTGGAATATGATATAATGCTATACGGAAATCTAATATAGTATACACATATATGTGTTTGTGTACACACACACACATATATATATGAACCTCAAACCATTCCATAAAAAGAGTGCTTTTGGAATTAAGATTACACTAGGGGAGTTTGGAAGAGCTTATAAAGAGATTATTTGGGCTTAGGAAAATAACCTTATCAAAGTAACTTATGAAAATAGCTTTTCACCTTCCTATAAGCTCTTGTTGGCTTATTTCAACATGCTTAAGAAAAAAAGCTATTTTCACTTTATTTCAACACAGTTTATCGAATAAACACTTAATTAAGTTGTTTACTCAGTCTCAAACATACCCTATGATCATATTGTCATACCTCCTTTTTTCTATTGACAGAGGATGATACCAGCATAGCTACAGATGTCAAGGTGCCGATACTAATAGAATTTTATCGCCACATATATGATCGTGATTGGCACTTTCCATGTAAGTTTGTCCTTTTTTTTCTTCCGACTGTCGCTCCTGTCTTTCTTTCTTTCTTTAAATTATTGCCAAGTAGGATAAATCCAATATAATTTTATCAACCCTCTTCTGACCTGTTGTTTCCTTCAATTGTAATTGTTCAATTTAACGATATCTAACCCGTTAGACTGATTTTGGACTGCATATTTTACTTACCTTCATCGACCTTCAGGAAAATGTTTTATGGTATACATGCCTCAAATTTGACACTGATCTACATGCCAAAAAATTTCTTCATGTAACAAGGTGGCACAAAGGACTACAAAGTTCTAATGGACCAGTTTCATCATGTTTCAACTGCCTTTCTAGAGCTTGAAAAGACGTCAGTTCTTATCTTTGCACATTTACATAAAATGATGTTCAATATTAAGTGGTATATGATTTCCAGTTCTTTCTGTTTATTTCCATCCTTGGTCTAACCAGCAGCAGCACTCCAGGTTTATTCCCAATTCTCTGCTCATTATTGTTCATTACCCGGGGGAAGTAGTTGTTTAGTTTTTATTGTTAAGGCTTGATGCTAATTTCATTTAGAAGTCAGCTTACGAAATTTCATTTGTGAGCTTCATTTTGTTTTCTTTTCTTTTCCGTCTGGAATATCAAGACTTGAGTACAGAACTGTTCTGGCCTGTAGGGAATCAAAGTCATGATGCTAGTCTTCATGATTGATAAAAACTGTCAATTGTTTGCTTGTTTTATAGATTATGGGGTCTCTGTATTTTGTATTTTTTTCACTAGCTGTTACGAAAAATGGCTCTGTCCATTCTTAGTTCTACTAGGCCACTTGGTCTTTGGTATGTTTACTTGTAAAATATTTTCAAGGCCTGGAGAGGATCTCGCCTTTAATTTGTCTGTGTAATATTTTTCAAGTTAAAGGTATTTCACCACTGAGTTGTAGCATACTAGTTGTGCTATATGGACTGTAGACTCACTGCCTTTATTAGTTTCTTTTAGGTTCATCCGTGTCTGTGAAAAGAGATATTGACAAGCATTCCACAGTTAACTTTTAAATATTGGCCAATTCCTTTTGCAGCTATCAGGAAGCAATTGAGGATATTACCAAAAGGATGGGTGCTGGAATGGCCAAATTTATTTGCAAGGAGGTTCTGTTTTGTTTATTCTTGACATTTTCATATTTGTATTAGCTTAATTTCAGTGAATAAGGACATCAATAAAAGTTTTTAATTCGTTTGAATGATATGGCTATTTGGTTATCTTTTTTGTGTGAATATATATACTGAAGGTAGCTTTTGGTTTTTAGTGTTCATTTTTAGTGCCTTTTGATGCTTCAAAGTATCTGATCAAGTTTATGGGAAGGGCAATAAAATGAAGATCTAGAAAAAAGATGGCCAAATGGTGTTTATTTCATTGCAAAATTTTATTGACAACTTGATGTTTTACTATTTATCAGTGCATCTGTCCTAAATTCTTATTTCATAGCACTATGCTGCACAGGGATTTCTGCTTCCACCATTGAAAGATCATCTTGATTTAGTCCAATAGATTTGTCTCTAACTTCCAGGTAGAAACAGTTGATGACTATGATGAATATTGTCACTATGTGGCTGGACTTGTCGGGCTAGGTTTATCAAAGCTTTTCCACTCCTCTGGTTTAGAAGATCTGGCTTCAGATTCCCTTTCCAATTCAATGGGCTTGTTTCTTCAGGTATCATGATATAAATACATAGAAAAACTCTATGGTCACAATTATATTCTTGCATTTCAGTTTAGAACCTCTTGGGATTGCAGAAAACAAACATTATTCGAGACTATCTGGAAGATATCAACGAGGTACCCAAGTCACGCATGTTTTGGCCTCGACAGATCTGGAGTAAATATGTTAACAAACTTGAGGTTTGACTCTCCAAATCATTGCACCTTTTCTCCCTCATATATCAGATGGATTTCTTATGACTGAATAGTATGATGGTTAAAATGGCTTTCCTCATACTATTATCACATATGCACACGAAGAATACGTTTCTTCTGTGTCTGAATGTGCATGTATAGGATTTTCTTCTTTCTCACTCCACTTTAAATTTTACATTTCAGGATATGAAATATGAAGAGAACTCTATCAAGGCAGTGAAATGCTTAAATGACATGGTCACTAATGCCCTGATCCATGCTGAAGACTGCTTAAAATACATGTCTGATTTACGAGATTCAGCTATATTTCGCTTTTGTGCCATTCCCCAGGTGCTCGCGTTTCTTAGTTACTAATTGTTTAACTGTCATGTAACCTTTCTCACTCTTGTCTTGCTATGATGTAACATTATCAGCCTATTCTATACTTGAATTATTGCTTGCATGGATATCATGCTATGCTTTAGTAGAGCTCAATAAATAGCATCTTCCTATTCAAGTTCAAACAAAATATGAAAGTATTGCGGTAATACAATTATTTATATGCAGCAAGTGTTTTCCAAATGTCTAAAGATAGATCTTGGAGCATAATACTTGATTTGAGTGTATTCTCTAACTTTAATATACATCATATGTGATAGATCTTTTATGACTGGTTAATTTATAGATTAGTAGTGTCAGCATGTGTAGCTATATGACTTGCTGATTTAGTTTAGTGAATGTGGGACTCTTTTCTTTTAAGTTGCAAATGTTCTAGAAACAGAAGCTGCCTAGGTTGTAGGCGTTAACCTCCCATTTTGGTTAAAACAAGTTATAGTACTTTCACTGAGGATTTGCATGGTTCTGGTGTTAATGTGTTAAAAGAATCTGATTCTTCTTCATACATTTAGACAGTTTATTTCTTTCTTAGTTTCTACTTTTTTATTTCCAGTTGATATGCATTTTATGTTTAATGATTATGTAGATAGCAATAATTATCTTTTTTCCTCTTTTTCTGGTAACTTCAATGCTTATTTTACATTTACTTTGACAGATAATGGCAATTGGAACACTTGCATTATGCTACAACAACATTGAAGTCTTCAGAGGTGTGGTTAAAATGAGGCGCGGTAAGTTAACAAATATTTTAATACTAATAACTTTTCAATTTCGATTTTAAGCGAGCTAAAAGTAAAGCTAAAATCGGTATAACATATTTGTGTGGGG